>NC_068984.1:27298128-27306729 GCF_001194135.2 Octopus bimaculoides
CGTGTTTTTCTCCTTGTCTCCGTATTCTTTCTGTTGAAGAGCGTAGCTCGAAACGTCAAAGACTTTCCGTATTCCCGAGCGTCATACTAATATATACTTTTGTTATTTACACCACCTGTCCTCGTCTGTTGTTATTTTTTGTATATTCTCCCATATATATATTCTTTGTATTATATATATATATATATATATATATATAAACGGAACAAAAATGCAATAGAGGGCACTAAAATGTTCGGACAGATAGATGATACAAAGGTGGACAAGAGAAACAACAATTAGGACAGGCAAAAAAAAAAACGAGTCATTCTTGGCTTTCTTTCATCAGTCAAGTCCCAGAGGTCATGACCATTTTGGGCAGTTACACTATCTATCTATCTATCTATCTATCTATCTATCTATCTATCCATCTATATATATACATCTACACACACACTTCAATGGTGCTTTTTACATGCCATCCAGCTGTAGAAACCTTGCCCGATCAGATTGGAGCCTGGTGCTGCCTCCTGGATTGCCAGTTCTCAGTTAAATCACCCAACTCAGCGGATGTTAAACAATGATGATGATATATATATATATATATATGTGTGTGTGTGTGTGTGTGTGTACATATATAGATATATACACACACGCACACACAGAAAATATATATGCACACAGAGAAGTAGTAGGCAGTAGAATCAAAGGCAGACTTCGGTTTGTGTGGATAGATGGAGTGAGGAAAGCTTTGGTGGTTAGAGGTGATGGAGTGAGAGAAGCAAGAGAGTTTATTAATGATAGGAAAGCTTGGAGAGTGTTTGTGGATGGATGAGTGAATTGATGTTACTCAAAACGGTATGGAACCAGCACGATGTGGCGGGGGTAAACCAGCATATGCTGTCAGGCCCCACTGCTGATATCGGGGATTGCGTTCTATGCCTTGACCTGAGCATAAGACAAGGCTTGCCTCTTTTAGCGAGAAAATGAATGGAATGCCTTATGTGTGTCTTGTCGTGGCTACCCCCTCCTATGGGGAATAGGCCTTGTAAATAAAAAAATAGATAAATACATATATACATATACATACATGCACACACACACACACACACACACACACGCGCACACACACACAAAACCATTCTCCATGTTCATATGTTTATATTGGAAGTACTTTTTGTTTTATATCTTTTAATAGTCTTTTTTTAAGAATTCATTTCTACTTCTTTCTAATTTGGGTTTTAGCTGTGTTTCTTTATACAACTAAGTGGGAAATAATAAGTATTCTAAAAATAAACAAGGAGTCTTCAACAAAGCTAAAAGCTTTCTTAATATGCTAAGCTATTCATAGAATAAAATAAGCCAGGATATACATTTTTTTCCCTTTACTTCTACTATGCATTAGCATGTCTGTTGTATTTGTAGTTTTTCATTGCTTTGTACTGAGTATTAAACTGAGCATTGTTAGATAATTTATAGCATCTGGTTCTTTACCAGATATTTAGAGTTCAATTTCCATCTGTTTTGAAACTTCCTCTCACTTTTTTTGGTTGTTGCTGTTGTTTAGTGCCAAGACTATCTTGATTATGCTGTGACTGTCATGTTGTAGGACTACATTGTAGGACTACCTTGTCCATAGTTTTCTTCGAGCATGTTTTGTACATAGAATTATTTTTAAAAAATAGCAAAGGAAGGAGTGAATTTAGTTTAAAAAAATTCAAGTGTACATGATAATATGTAATAATAATCATCATCATCATCATTGACATCATCACCAGCAGCAGCAACAGCAGCATAGTTGTTCATAGACTTATCTCTAGACTTTCTATTGATATTGTATTCAGCACCGTTTTGTATATGAACATGTCTATGCACACAATGTGACTGAAGATAGAAAAAATAGGTAATGGGTGTATATACATATTTCAGGAATTCTTGTTCTTTCTTCAGAACCACATTATGACGTTCTCAGCATCATCGTTGCTGTCCTCACCATCATCATCATCACCACCACCACCACCACCACCATCATCATCATCATCATCACCGTCGTCGTCATCATTGTTACCCATTAAACTCTTTGTGCTTTAGCTCTTTAGTATTCACATCATTCTTTCAAATGTGATTCTTATTTAGTTCCATTGTTTTCAGTTTATCATGCATTATCTCAAAGCTTCAAGATTTCAATATGTAACGGTTTATTCTTAGAATGACATTGTAATGTAGGTGTGAGAGGCCAGATTTGGCCAGTTTGAACATAAAGACAGGTATAATATTTGGATATTATACCAGATATGGCTGCTTTAAATGCTAAAGGGTTAAGCTTGTCTTTATTCAGTAAGGATGTTAACTCTTTTCAATCTGATACCCTTCCATTTGTTTCATACAATGATTCCCTCTGGGAGTCCCTGTAATATAATAGTAATCCTGGTGAAACTTGAACTCAGAAGGTACAGAACCAGAACTATATACAGAACTATATACAGTATGTCTAATGTTCTAACAATTCTGTCAATCGCTGCCCTGCACTGGTACTTTATTCATTGACCTGAAAAAATGAAAAATAGAATTACTCTTGGTGGGAATTGAGCTCACAGTGCAGAGATGTAGAACATATATCCATAAGATATTATCCAATGCTTTTGTACATTTAAGATAACAATGTCCATTACATTCTTCTTTTTAAATATGAAGGTTGAGTTTTGAGGGGTATTTGACTGCTACTTCTTGCAGATTGATCGACCTTGTAGATACTTCCTTGTTGCTTTCTCACTCAATTGGTTGTTAAAATAAAGTGACTGAAATTTGTTGATTTTATATTCAATTACCTACTTCCCAATCCCTTAAAGAAATCATGATCACTGTACATTGAAAATTAACAAATAAATGTATAAATAAATAAATAAATAAATAATGTCTTATATTGGCCTAAAGCCATGAATTTATAGTATGGTTGATTGAATCAATGATAGTATGTTATTGGAACTTATCAAACCCCAGAGGGAGGAAAAGCAAGGTGAATCCCAATGGTATTTGATTTAGAATATTATGATGAATTTCATTTGCTGCACTACAATATAAGTCAGTTCAATGCCTTGGAAATGAATGGACAATAAAGAAAAGAGATCAGTAATGTTTAAATACTGTTGAATGGCACATGGAAAGGAAAATTCCTTCACATCAATTACACATGCTTCATTGTGTCTTATTGTATACATGCAACTCTATAATCCGGTACAGAAGATGTATGCAAATAGTTATCATTTAACCAATTAAATGATGAATAAAAATCATCTACTTTTGTCAATGATAAGATAATGACAATAACAATTATTACAATAATGACAATAAGGAAAAGGAAGATGACGAGAGGGAGAATGCTAATGATGATGGATAGTTATGGAGAGCTTTAACATAAGCTCTAGGTAGGCACAAATCTTCACAATTTAGGAGAGGGGTTGATTGAGAATACAAGTACCCCCCACTAAACAGACCACCAGATCATCACAGTGTTTACCTCCACTCAGTATACCACTGATACCCATTTTCAGCTGGGTGTTCTTGAACAATTTGAAATGAAGTGGTGGATCTAAGAATCACACCCAGAGGGTAAAGACTATGGATCCAACACCCTAACAATTAACTAGGCTTAAACTTGCACCATAACACCATAAACCATAAATATAATGGTTTTGAACATTGGGCCTCATGGTGGCAAAGTGGCTGAGTTCCTTTCGAGTGTTAAGCTTCACAGAGGCAATGACCAAAACCTTTGACGTTATGTTGTGCTTGAGAAGAAGACCCATAAACCTGAGCAAAATCACAGTCGTGGCAGATACGGGTGTCACACAAATGGCACCCGTGCCGGTGGCACATAAAAGCACCCATTACACTCTCAGAGTGGTTCGCATTAGGAAAGGGCATCCGGCTATAGGAAGGGCATCCATGCCAAATCAGACTGGAGCCTGGTGCAGCCTTCCAGTGTGCCAGCCCAGTCAAACCATCCAACCCATGCCAGCATGGACAACAGACGTTAAATGATATGATGATGATGATGATGATGATGATGATGATGATGATAATGATGATGATGGACACAATACAACATTCACTGCAAATAAAATCTGAGAAATATTTTCCCAAGAAAAGTATTAAACGTTGATTTTTGGAAAATAACTTTCAGTTTAATTCATCAACTTCAGTAGCAACAGTAGCAGCATTTTACATCCACTATTCTATGCTGGCATGAGTTGGAGGTTTTTCCAGTCAGTATTTTACAGCTAAATGTGTTTCCTGTTTCCAACCCTTTTAGTCACCAACTCTTTATGTCACCAAACATTTTTAGTCACCTTTTATGACATACAGGGACATACTGTGCCTATTCTAGAGCTGGGAATATTTTATATAAGTCCTAAAGGATTATTTATTTGTTAAAATGGTTAATAATGGTAAAATGATGAGAACTATTGACCTAAGTGGTGGTGTCGATGGTAGTGATGATGATGATGATGATGATGATGACAATAATCATAATGTCAATGAGATGATGATGATGATGGCAATTATGATGACAATGACAAAAATGATTTCAATGACAATGATAATTATAATGATATTCCTGATAATGAAAATGATGATGATGACAATGATGTTGCTGCTACCACTGCTGCTATTGATGATGACAACAGCGATGATGATAATGATGACAATAACGATAATGCTGATGATGTTGATAATGATGGCAATAATACTTTATTCTCTTTCTATCATAGACATTAGATGTGAATAGAATCATACAGTTTGTGTTGAAGCTACAAATTTTGTGTAGTGCTTACAATCATACAACTGTACTTCTGTACAGTTGCTATTAAATGAATTAACATCATCATCATCATCACCATTTAATGTTCAGGTTCCATCTTGGCAAAGGTTGGATGGATTAAGAGAAGCTGGTGGGTCCAAAAACTGTATTGTACTTCAGTGTCTGTTTTGGCATGGTTTCTATGGCTACAAGCCCTTTCTAATACTGACCACTTCACAGCATGTACTGGGTACCTTTTTTCATTCCACCATCAATATTGAGATTGCCATGAAGCTTGCAAGACTATGGACCCAGAAAATAATTTAGTGGATAATAATAACAAAAATGATGGAAATGTTGATTGCAAATGAGGAGGAAGAGGAAGAGGAGCCAATACTTGTTTTGATCTCACTTGTAGTTGATGACATGCATTAGATGAGTCTGCAAACCCTTCTGATACCACCCTGTCTGAGACCACCCTTGATTCTCTGCTATAAATTTCTTGTTAAAACAGAGCCTTGGAACCAGAGGTGATTTAAATCAAAGCCTTTTATCAAAATTTCATGTTTATGTTCCAAATATTAGCTTAATAACGACAAGATTATTTTACTTAATTCTTTGTTATTTTCGCAATTAATTGAAAGAAAGATAATGTTATTTCAGCAAACGAGTTAAATCTTTATTTGTAGCTACCCACAAAAAAGATACATAATCGCTAATAATTATATTTTAAATGAATATTTTAAAACTAGTTAATTTATAGACTTGTGGCATATTTTCCATACACACACACACACACACACACACACACACACACACACACACACACACACACACACACACACACACACACACACACACACACACATACACACCCATATATCAGTGAAGTATTGAAACATCTGTACTTTACTGACAGTGCTTTATTTGACTTTTGAAATGAATAAACGTATTTCATGTTTTTCTCATATTGATTGTCCAACTTTTGCACAATGTTACATTTCACACAAAATGTATTGTGGTACCAATAAAACCAAAACTGCTACCATTTTCATTGTAAATATAAGCTAATTCACTGGAAGAAAAAAAAAATTCCTGTCTGTCTGCGGTTATAATGATTCACTTGTATAATAACAGAAGCTCCTTATTAAGTTTCATCATTCCTCATGGCCATATAAATCACAAATCACTAGAAAATGGTAAAAGCTTCTGGGACAAAATACGTATATATAAAGTATGATTTGTATCTGAAGTTACACCTCTGTTAAAAACAATAGCAGAACAGAATTCTATCTATAGCATAACATTCACACCATATCTAAGGTCATCTGAAGTTTTTAACAATGGAATTAATCTTATTTCTGTGGAACACTTATAAACTACAATTTCAGATCAGATATATTGACAAATACATAAACTTCTTTCAGTATTTCAGCACCACCACCACCACCACCACGTTACCACAATCATCATCACAACATCTACCATATTTTCATATCTAGAATGGCTATTTATTTTGAATTTCTGTATCTCTGGTTTAGACAGTATGTATATATTACCTCTAAGGGGTTATGTTTGACTTTTTCAAAGCTTTAACTTATTCAAGTGATAGAAACAAAAACGTCAAGGATTTCAGTTTGCTTTAGATTTACAGATGAGTTTCATAGTGAACGATGAAAGAAGAATTAATCATAACAATGTAATAGAGGACCAAAATATATTCACTAATACGAAGGATTTTAAATCTGATAGTAGAGTTGGTTTGGGAAAATTCATCTTTATACAGAAGACTAAATTTCTCAGACTACTGGTTTATAGCTGACAATAAAGTATATTCATAGAACAAACATATTGCTCTCTCTTGATATATTGTATATATATATATATATATATATATATATATATATCTTACACGTGTATATATATATATTTATGTATATATGTTTGTGAGTATGTGTGTGTGTGTGTGTGTGTGTGCATGCTTATATCTATATATGTATACATATATATTCACATTATAATTTAAGATTAACAAATCTTATCCTACATTCTTATTTCTTTATTGCCTACAAGGGGCTAAACATAGAGGGGACAAACAAGGACAGACAAAGGGATTAAGTCGATTACATCGACCCCAGGGCATAACTGGTACTTAATTTATCGACCCCCGAAAGGATGAAAGGCAAAGTCGACCTCGGTGGAATTTGAACTCAGAATGTAACGGCAGACGAAATACCGCTAAGCATTTCGTCCGACGTGCTAACGTTTCTGCCAGCTCACCACCTTCTACCATATCTTATCCTACATTCTACCATACTCTCTCCTAAACACACAGAGTATCACAACAACACCATACATACAAACACACATACATGCACACACACACACACACACACACACACACACCTGCACATCTATCGCAGGGGTCTAAACTACCATAATGGTGAAATGCACATAGGAACTTTAATATCAACTTGTATTTATTCTAATTTATCCTTGTATTTCTTACATTTGCTTTGTAGATCATAACTAATAATGCCACTTGGTATAGAAGTTACTTGACAACTATACAGGAAGCAGACTGGATGATGAACATCTATGTAGAGCTCTAAATGTAACAATGGTGGCCATACATTGTGCTTCTACCCACAATTTAGCTGTAGAAATCATGCCAAAACAGACACGGAGCCTGGTAGCTCTTCAGCTGGCCAGCTCCTGTCAAACCGTCCAACCCATGCCAGCATGGAAAATGGACGTTAAATGATGATGATGATTATATATGTGTGTGTGTGTGTGTGTGTGTGTGTGTGTGTGAGTGATCACCCGATGTTGAAAATACATGATAGAGCTAAAAAAATTGTATTCATTTTATTAATGTTAAAACAAAAATTTGAATTTCCTTTTTACCTTACACCCCCACCGGTTTTAACTCTAATGGTTCTTCAGATGAAGACAAGAAAAGTAATTTTTTGCAGTACTGCCCAACAAAGACTGACAGGTAGATACAGTAGTAAGAATCAGATATGATAAGCGCACACACTAACAAGAGTATATAAAGTGGTGAAATTGTCGCAGGTGGATGAAGAATGAGGATATCAGATTACAAGCCAAGAAGTGTTCAAGAAGGTAAACTAGAAAGTTAAGGTCTTTAGACACTAAGGTTAGAGTGTTAGGTGACAAGCTAAGGGAAATTGATATGCAGATACTGTAATGGGAATCAGATGGATAGATAAGTAATGAAGGGAGAACTTTATGAGTGGAAGAAGAACGAGGGTAATAGATTACAAGGTGAAGAATGTTTGGTTGAACTTTGCTTCCAGACAAATCATAAATATTTAATCGCTTAGTGCTACCATCTGGCACAAGATAGAAAGAAAGGTATGTAGATAAATAGATAGCTTTATATAAGAGATACTAATTCCAGGGGTGATTTATTCAATGTGTCTCTTGCTTTTTAAGATAGTATGTTATGATTCAAAAGTGTTGCTGCATTTTTAAGAATGTCAGATGATAGCATAAAGGCTTCTTGTTCTATTTCCTATTTAACCTCTTAGCAGAAAGGCTAAATGGAAAAAGGTGTGCATGCGTGTGTGTGTGTGTGTGTGTATGCATACTTTATGAATTAGCTTGTTAAATTGTGTATATGTGTATGCATACATACACATGCATTCACATATATATATGTGCATACATATATACATATAATAGCTATCTGCAACGTATTGTAAATTGTATATACATATACACATATACATATCCATATATATATATATATGTATATATATATATATATATATATATATATATATATATATATATAT
>NC_068984.1:27307187-27308537 GCF_001194135.2 Octopus bimaculoides
TATATATATATATATATATATATATTGCTACATAAAAAGGACCCAGTTCACTTCATAAAGTGATTGGCATTAGAAAGGGTATCAGGGCATCAAGCTATAGAAACCATGCCAAACAGACAACTGAAGCCTGGTGCAACTCTCCATCTTCTCAGGTCCTATCGAACTATCCAACCCATGCCAGCATGGAAAATGGACATTAATGATGATGATAATGATGATGATGATATATATATATATATATATATATATATATATATATATATATATACATACCTAATTAGCTACGTTATCATGATAAATGGTATTAACTGTTACACATTTGTAAAAGCATTTTTGATAGAGTTAAAGAAGAAAACAAGGAGAAAAAGACATATAGAAACCACATATATTTTAATTTTTTGTTAAATTTTATTCCATCCACCAATTTTGGGATTTATGCAGGGACCCATGTGGTATTGTTTAGCATTGCAGACAAATATTTCAAGTTTAGATGATAAAGAGAAGCTTTAAATTCTGTATAATTGAAATGGTAACCAAGAGAGGAAACAAAAATGCAAATGGGAGTGAGTGAAATGCTAGAACTGGAACCAATTTCCAGACTGAATGGATCACCATGCTAGTCTTTGGAGACTATTTATTTTTTAATGAATTTATCATATTTGAAAAAAGGCATTGTAATCTCTACCAGTGGGCAGGATATTTGGTATTTACCAAAAATACCCAGCTCTAAATATCTTTCTTCAATTATTCATGCAATCATTTCAGTTTATATTCTCATAACATAACGAAAAAACAATAAACTTAATAATGAACCAAAGAAGCCTCCTCATTGTCACTCACCATGCGAGAAATAGCAAACAGCTCTTCATTAAATCACTCCTGATTCTTTTAAAAGTAAATGGACACATATATGTATATAAATATATATGTATATTAATATTAGCATGTATGTACATGTATACCAAGCATGTGACATAAGTAATTACTCAGGGTAGGCAGTCGGTGATGTTTATGTAGTAAAACACACACAAAAAAAAGTGAAACACAGGTGCATGACTGAGATGGAGGAAGATTTACTTCTGCCTTTGTAGAGCGTAAAAAAAACATTGTTGTTGGAATGTACACAGTATGTGTACTACAGCAGTTCTACATGTAGCTTTAATACTGAGATTGAAAGGCAGGGCAAATTATGCCTACCTAATCTACAAAAAAAAAAAATTTTGCATTTTATGCATATAGGCGTGGGAGTGGCTGTGTGGTAAGTAGCTTGCTTACCAACCACATGGTTCCGGATTCAGTCCCACTGCATGGCACCTTGGGCAAATGTCTTTTATTATAGCCTTGGGCCGA
>NC_068984.1:27308575-27312985 GCF_001194135.2 Octopus bimaculoides
TGAAAGAAGTCCATCGTATACATATGTATATGTGTATATATATGTATGTGTGTGTGTTTGTGTGTCTGTGTTTGTCCCCCCAACATCGCTTGACAAGCGATGGTGGTGTGTTTACATCCCCATAACTTAGCAGTTCAGCAAAAGAGAGTGATAGAATAAATACTGGGGTGAATTTGCTCGACTAAAGGCAGTGATCCAGCATGGCCACAGTCAAAATGACTGAAACAAGTAAAAGAGTAAAAAAGGGTATATACACATACGCGCATGTACACACACACACACACACACATGTATACATGCACACACACATATATATATATCCACATATATATGTATTCACATATATATATTCACATTCACTATGATAGGTCGCTAGCCTCTAAACCTTTTTTCTATTTTCTCTCCCAGTTTATTTCTGTGTTCCTTTCTGTTAAAGAGCATAGGCTTGAAATGTAAAAGACTTTCTTACATCCTGAGCATTAAACTAATACATTTGTTTGTTGTTTACACACCCATCTTCATCTTTTGTTTTTTTGCAAATTCTCACTATTCACATAAACCCTCCCCTTCACATCTTCACCATCTTTGTCATTATACAATTAACCTCCTCCCTCTCATCATCATCATTATCATCACCATTGTCATTCTTTCACTGTCATCACCATCACTATCACTACTATCACATCCCCCATAGAATTTGTTGAAAAGAATAGTTGTGCTTCCTCTAGGAGACTTGGTGTTGTTGAGCGCAACATTAGGCTGTAGAGAAAAAAACACAAGCTCAACTACAGAAAATGCCAAGCAGTGAGTAATCTCTTGGGGAAAAACCAACCTCACAATCCTAAACAGGAAAAATAATTCACTGAATGGATGAAAAACAAAATAAAAGATGGACATAGTGTTACAATGCTTGTAAAGTTACAAGCAAAAAAAAAAAAGGTAAATCAAGAAGAAATGGTTGGAGTTATTTGGAGAGTCAAATGATGAATCAAATTTTGATGACTTTTATGTGATAAGCTCGTTTTATGAAAAATGGCATTTTTTTTAAAAACCTGTTCAACAGTCTTTACTCAATAGATTTCAAACAAAAGTTTCCGAGTGAAAGCAATAACCGTACTAGCTTTAGTGTTTGTGTTTAAGAATTTTAGCTTTTGTATATTATGTGTTGTAGAATTTGCAGTTATATTGCATTTTAAAAAAAAAATGTAAATATGGTTGTACTCAGTGGTTGTATTATATAAAAAGATAAGACAGAGAGCTGACAGAATCATTATTGCACTGCTTAGTGGCATTTCTTCTGGCTTTTTGCATCCTGAGTTCAAATACTGTCGAGGTCAGCTTTGCTTTTTACCCTTTTGGGGTTGATAAAATAAATACAAGTTGAGCACTGGGGTCAATATAATCAACTTGCCCCCTTCTCTCAAAATTGCTAGCCTCATGCTAAAATAACCAAAAATTATATATATTACTAATATTAACCCTTTCGATACCAACTCCACTGAAACTGCCTCTGGCTCTGTTGTACAAATGTCTTGTTTTCATAAGTTCTGAATTAAAATCTTCCACCAAAACTTAGTCACAGTTTATGCCCCTAACACTAGCTTAATGATAACTAAGTTATTTTACTAAATTCTTTGTTACATTTAAAATGAATTGAAAGAAACACAGAGCATCTCAAAAGAAATATGGTAACAAAAGGATTAATATGGGGTCGAATTATATTCAAGTTTGCATTGTACTCAAGTAAATTTGGTAATGATTTCTTTATTGTTTATAGAAAGTTTTTGTCTCTTTTAAAAGGAGAAAAATATAATAATAATGTAGTCAGATGAAAGGCTAATTTGAAATACCAAATATGACAAGAGCCAAATCCAATAATACATCTTAGACATAATACATCTTAGTTTTTAGTCTATTCCAGCACAAATGCTACTACTCTTGATAACAACTGCAAAAACAAAAACAGCAACAATAGTAGAAACAGTAACAGCAATTTCCCCCATTCAATCCAGTGAAATAAATTGAGATTCAAAAGTTAATATCAACATTAGCCAAGCTTTCCTTCTCATTACTTGTTAACCACTTCTAAACAAAATGTTCTATATTTCTTTAAAACAGTACAAGATACTGATTAACTTCCAAGTCATTCTTGTAAGGTAATCACTGACTACTCAGAGTTTGTTCACAAAAGTTCTCAAGGCATCTTAGGTCTGTTAGTATTGATTAGAAAATGCTTTGCTGATGAAGTCTAATTAGACCAAAACCATGTTCAGGGTTTTGATCCACAACTATTGCATTACATTCTTAATCGATTTTGATTTAAATGCCAAAGTTGTTTCCCTATGATTTCTTGACCAGAGTTTAATAATCAAGATTATGATTTTTCTCCTGACTATAGGTTAATTTTAATTAAAATTTCATTATACACTATATAATTTTAGTACCCATTTTGCTTCTTATCTCTCATGTTGTTACACCTGTATGAAGTATAGTAACAATACATGTTTAACCTGATAAATAAATGAGAGAATCTTTACATGGTTATGTAGCCCACTAGGAGTTGCTGTTAAATCTCCCTTTGTAGTTGCAGAGACTACATATATATATTAATGCAATAACACTTACATATTAATTTAATGACAGGTTATCTATTTAACTGATCAACTGAATATCCATCAGGAAAACTGATGGAGCTACATTTCCTTTTCTCATTTACCCTGTCAAATTGGTAGAGATGCAATACCTCTGGAGCATTGGATTATGGAGCTCACCTAGTTGTCTGATAGAGTAACTACCTATCATTGGTTTCCTAGGCCAGTATTGGAGGCTACACAACAACAAAAGTAATAATAAACACAAGAGTAAACTGAGAAAAAGAAAAGAACATGAAAAAATATACAGAAAAAACAAGGAAAGCAAGAACATGACAGGTAGGAGGAATATTCCATTGAGAAAGAGAGAGGATCAGTAAAGACAATATGAAATCTACTGGACATTAATCAAACAGTTCATTTTTGTATTTGGTTAGCAAGATTCATGATGTGAAATCATGTGTTGAAACGTATTATTTTGTGTCTCAGGAAGTCATTATATTAAGGATAAACACAGACACTGGTTCTGTTTCACTTCTTCATAGTGAATAGTTGTGAAGTTTGAAATTCTGAGGTCAAAATCCCTAATGTTAGGACATGGAGAAAGCAAAAAATATAATGATTGTAGCAGAGATGGTAGTGTTTTCAGTGTTGTTGTTGTTGTTGGTGGTGGTGTTGTTGCTGGTAGTGGCGGTGGTAATAATGATATTGATGAAAATCATGATGAGTATAGTGTTAGTAATGATGCAAAAGAGAAAAGATGCAAAATCATGTAGGAATACATGATTTAGCAAAAGGACCTAAACTATTTCTAAAGCAAACTACCAGACGTTTTTTAGTGAATTTGTAAAATGTTTTAACTGTCTAATGCAGGATATGGGTTTGTTCTCCTTGGTCATCATAATATGGATTAATTGAACAGTTAATTATAGATGGGTGCTGAGTACATATTTATGTAATAAAAAGGTCGGTCTATTTGTTTCCAATATTTTCAACACCAGCCATTGTATTTTAGTATTTATACTAAAATATAATAGTTAGGAAAAATATTAGCAGTTAGCTAACATTATTGTTTGGCAGAGCAAACAAGGGAGGCTATGTTATTGTTGAATATTAGTAACTGTTTCAGATCACTGGTTATTTCTTTGATGTTCTATTTTGTCAAATAATTTGCAGAAGGTGACCCACTGTTCACTCATCCATATCAAAACATATCAAATTGTAAAGAGGAAGGAAAAGGAAGTTGATGATGTAGAGAGAGAGAGAGGTAAGAGGGGAGGAATGAAGTCTATTAATGTTTCACCCCTTTCCCCCTTTTTCCTTCCTATGATGCCTATCTATTTCATGGTGTTTAAGAATGAAATACTGTAATACATAAATATCTCCCTGGTTAGGATGCCAAGCATTTGTGAATTTGAAGTTATGTTCTGACACCTAATCTTCTAAGATATTGTACTGTCCTTGACAAGTATGTACACAATCCTACCCTTCTTGTGCTGGTAATAAGTGAAGAAAAGAGGGGAAAAAGTGACAAGAGCCAAACAGAGAGAAGCTCTTTATTAAAGAAGTTGGAGTATTTATGAAGATTACTGCCATGTTTATGTCAGCTGTCTTGGCAAGGAAGGTTTCTTTAAAGAGGAAAACCATATAAGCAAAATTGCCCAAATTAATACAGCATAAAATTGTTTTGATGACTGCCTGCCCATCACTTGTCACTAAAAGCAGGAAAGAGTTTAGGTAATTAGCTATGTGTATTATCTATATAGTTTCTCTCTCTCTCTCTCTCTCTCTCTCTCTCACACACACACACACACACACA
>NC_068984.1:27313081-27314798 GCF_001194135.2 Octopus bimaculoides
TATATATATATATATATATATATATATATATATATATATATACATACATGTCTATATATATATATAAATATATATAACACATATATATAAATCTATACATACATACATACATGTCTTATATATATATGAATATTTATATATGTCTGTATATATTATATCTATAATATGCTTATGCCTGTATACATATATGTGTATGTTTGTATGTATGTATACTTGTGTGTGTACATGTATTTATGTATGAATGTATGGATGGATGCATGTAATGCAAGTAAGTATGAAGCTTATGTGAGTATGAGTGTGTGTGTGTGTGTGTGTGTATGTTTGAAATGTTCAAGTTGTGTCTAAAACTTGAGTCCTTTATATATTATCAATTACCAACTGATAATAATTGTGGTAGTTATTTCAGTATGACCATAGTTATTTTGTTGTATTTTCAAGCCATTAAATGATAACTATCCTCACAGATTCTGATAGTTATTGTAAAAGTACATCATGATTAGTGCTGCAAAGGAGAGAAAATTTTTATGAGCCTACTCCATAACTTTGTTTCAACTCCTGGCAGGAAATATCGCATTTCTAAATGAAAGTAAAATGTAAGCCTCACTTATATTTCTTATCTCTTCTCAGAGCTCTGCATTAGTGTAATGTACATATATAATTATTGAAGTGATTAGCTTCATGAAGTTGTTGTTATTGATCTATGATCAAAAGATTTCCAGTTATGATACTCTTGTATTTTTTTTTTTTGATATTTAGGATGACACAGTCTTATATGTCCTTCATGTTTTAATTTGGTAAAGCATGATTTGAGGAAATTTAGCTGCTATAATGCATGTAGACACTCCCTCAATGACCCAACTTTATTGTGTTATGTTATGACTTTGTAAATACTTGAATGTCACAGCATCTCATCTAAAATTTCAGACTTCGGTCATATATAAAAAGCAATTTGAAAAGAACAACAGCTTTAGGCATTCATCAATGGAATCTTGATACACATATAATGATTTTATAGTTCATTTTTCTTTATTAAATATACGACATACTATACTCTCTGTTTTACTTTTTGTGATGTTCAATTAGTTTCAAATGATGATAAGGCAGCAAATAAGTAGAGTCATTAGACCATTGAAGAGAATTCCTTGCAATATTTGATTTGGTTGACTGGGATCTGAGTTCAAATTAGTCTTTCATCTGTTCAGTGTTGCTTAGCAAAGTTGCAGTCCAGGGTGGTGGACTGGTTGTATTGTTAGAGCCTTGAACAAGATGTTATGTGGTTTGTTCTGGTACTTTGAATTCTGAGTTCAAATTCTACCTTCTCATGGAAGGAAAACAGCTGTCCTGGATCTAACCAAGAGTAAAAGACCTCCATTGTTAGATGAACAATGAGTTGGTTGGAGCAACATATTGGTTGCATTAGGAAACAGTACAAATGCTAGGACAAGGACAAAAAAATGTGTGCTTTAAAATATGATAGTATACAGGGAATTCTAAAATCTAGCAAACCATACCTTTAAAAAATAAACAAAATTCATTTTACTTTGTTATACCATTAATATTCCCAGTTTACCAATGAATAATTTAAAACAAAATATCAGAAGTGCAGAGAAATAAAGTTGCTGTTTTCTGATAGAGGTAAGCTTCAATACAAATGATATATTGTCATAAATTGTGTGTGTGTGTGTATATATATATATATATATATATATATATATAT
>NC_068984.1:27314888-27316961 GCF_001194135.2 Octopus bimaculoides
ATATACGTACATATGTATACTTGCAAAAAAAAATAATAAAATGGCCATCCCGAAGTACAACAATATACATACACATATACATACATACACACACACACACACACACACACACACACACACACACACGCACACATATATGTATGTATGTATGTATGTATGTATGTATGTATGTATGTATGTATATATGTATACAAGGACCAAATATCGAAGTCATCAGACATGCTCTATTAACACTTATTTGGCCAAAATACAACATACCATGGAGGTTCAAAATAAACTGAGATTTGTTTATTTCTAAAACCGGAAGGAACTGATTTATTTATTAGTTAACCAGTGTGTTACTGAAAGCAGCAGCAATCCATGGTGTTAGTGTTTTTTTGATTAATTTCATATAAACTTTTGTTTAAATATGATCTGGAGGGTAGATTTAATCAATTACCTGTTTAATATCAGTGCCTCAATGAAGTTAACGCTGTTGCAAACATTGAGATAAAGTCACTGGTTTCAGGATATTAAGATCTTTGCCTCTTTTCCCCACAGATCTTGGTGGCCCTTCAAAAAGATCGTAGGTACTGGCCTCTTCTAAGTAACTATAGAAGAGAAAATAACTAGTCATATTCATTGTCCTATAACATACAAGTAAGAAAGGCAGAGTATTATCATATTGCCTTACTATGTGAGTATATAAACCACTTGATAACTTACTACAGCTTAGTTATTTCAGATGAATAGTTTTCATATGAATAAATCGAATACAGGTTTCGAATTTTAGTACAAGGCCAGCAATTTTGGGAGAGGGGTAAGTGAATTTCATCGACCCCAGAACCCAACTGGTACTTATTTTATTGAACCTCAAAAGAATGGAAGGAAAAGTCGACCTTGGCAGAATTTGAACTCAGAATGTAAAGACGGCTGAAATGCTACTAAATATTTAACCTCAGGTGCTAATGATTCTGGCAGCTCATTGTCTTAAATAAATTAAATATTAACAACATGTAGAGATTAAGTTGACCATTATTAGTCTCTCTCTCTCTCTCTCTCTCTCTCTCTCTCTCTCTCTCTCTCTCTCTCTCTCTCTCTGCCCTTTTTTCGTTATACATATTTGCATATACATAATTTCATATCTGTCAAAGATCAGTTTTTCAATTAACAATAATGTCAGTTTGGTTTAATCTTATAGACATCCTTTAAGGTATAGCAAGATTAAACTGCTCCAATAGATCACAACTTGAAGATGAATAAATGCAATGAACTCATGCATTGCCTACAAAACTTTGATTTAAGAACCAACAATATTTTTGCCTTATCTAAATGAGAATCTGGAGTCTGAAGAGACCAAAAAATTACTGATTATTTCTAATTCAGATACTGAATGCATTAAGGCAGAAGAATAGAGCATATTTAAGTGTGAAAATTAGTACATTGTAACTAAGAGTTCAAGATCATAAAAAAAATAAATTACTGTTGATTGAACCAATCAACTCTTACTTGCTTGATTTGAGGAATTGACTTAAGATTGAATTTGAAAATATTAATAAATTATAAACCTTTAAGGTATTTATAGATATCAACATGTTTGGAACTAGAAATTTCTGTCTCATGTTAGTTCAACTCTATTTTGTTGTATCAAAAATGGATACATTCCTATGTTAGCCATCTGTAGCCTACCACTGCAAGAAATCTGTAAAATAATGAAGAATAATACTGGTCTAATTGTCCCAGAAAAGCAGATAAATATTTGAACCTAACCTGAAAGGGGTTAATTCCTAAATTTATCATGGAGTAAAGAGGAACACTCTGTGAGAATAATGGATTTCTGGAATTTCAACCATGTTTCGTGGTCTGCTACCACAACAGCTCCTTTATAGGATCCAGTTAGCTCAAGACATCATCAGGAGGAACCATGTCCGGTTTCGGCCCCTACTCCTCTACCGTTTTGACGTGGCAGGGCTCCTCCTTTTGGAGGTGTCTTCAGCTCTGGTGTTGGGTGCATGTCTTCTTTCACTGTTTGTGACTGTTCTAATTCAACTGTGGAATGTCCCTCGCTATGGTTATTTTCTAGGAGGTTCTGGC
>NC_068984.1:27316971-27324088 GCF_001194135.2 Octopus bimaculoides
CATACCTTCCCTTGGTGGATTAGGATCCAGTTAGCTCAAGACATCATCAGGAGGAACCACGTCCGGTTTCGGCCCCTACTCCTCTACCGTTTTGACGTGGCGGGGCCCCCCCTTTCGGAGGTGTCTTCAGCTCTGGTGTTGGGTGCATGTCTTCTTTCTTCTATTCCCTGGCCTCTTTGATGCAGCATCGAGTGTCAGCGTCCGACTGATTGTCATGTCAAATTCCCCTTTTTATACCTGCTTCTAGGCTCCAGCAGCAGGTATTCCTGTGAGAGAGCATAATTTTCAATCATAAATTCTCAGTTACAATTTATATTTTTTAAGTGAGTTCTTTATGATATATATGATTTTGATATGACAAGTATAGTCATATGCCTAACAAATTTTACTTCACAATTGTGTGGCCCAGGGTTCAAATCCACTATACAGTGCTTTAGAGCAAGGGTCTTCTCTTGGAAAGTTGGGTTTAGCAATACCTTATAAGATGAATTTGCTAGAAAAAAAAAAAAAAAAACTGTCCTGCAAGGCTGTATGTTTAAAAGTCTACTTTTCAACAACATAGTTCAGTCCCACCATGTGGTACCTTGGGCAAGTATCTCCTACTATAGCATCAGGTCAATCAAAGCTTTGTAAGTGGATTTGGTTGACAGAAACAAGAAGAAACCCTATACATATATATATATAACCTGTGGAAGATGTAGGCCCAGGAAGACCTGGGATGAGGTGGTGAGGCACGACCTTCGAACATTGGGCCTCACCGAGGCGATGACTTCTGACCGAGACCTCTGGAAATATGCTGTGCGTGAGAAGACCCGGCAAGCCAAGTGAGACCTAAATCTAAGGCCTCAGCCAGTCCACTTATGCATACCTTCCTTCATTGGACACTAAACTCCACTTGCGAAGACCTGTTGAGGCTTGTGAAATCGAAATCAAATTAAATTCGACGACTGGCACCCATGCCAACGTCGTCTCCTTCATTGGACACGAACCTCAGCTTGTGAAGACCTGTTGGGGCAAGCGAAAGTGAAATCGTAATGTCAGCTGTACCCAGCATCACCTTTCTGCCACTTGTGCCCGCGGTATGTGTAAGGACTTTTGAGCGAGATCGTTGCCAGAGCCCCTGGACTGGCTCTTGTGTGGGTGGCACGTAAAACACACCATTTTGAGTGTGGCCGTTGCCAGTACCGCCTGACTGGCCGTTGTGCCGGTGGCACGTAAAAGCACCCACTACACTCTCTGAGTGGTTGGCGTTAGGAAGGGCATCCAGCTGTAGAAACTCTGCCAAATCAGATTGGAGCCTGGTGTAGCCATCTGGTTTCACCAGTCCTCAGTCAAATCGTCCAACCCATGCTAGCATGGAAAGCGGACGTTAAATGACGACGATGATGATGATGATGATATATATATATATATATATATATACAGTAGCAAGCAAAAATAGAGAATGATTAATATTTTTTTTTAAATGTCAGAAAAGCTAGTGAACATACAAATTCGTCATTGGTTTTGTAAGCACAGTTAACCGTTAGCTAAATTCTCTGAAAAATCTAAGTTTGTACAAAAGTCTTAATGAAAATTAATAACATTAACACTAGTTTCATCCAAATGTCTCACGTACAAAATAAGAGAAATTTCAAACATTCTGTACATCTGTAGGCTCAATGTTACTACTGTCTCAGTATTGTGCTAGCTTCCAAATATGGCACGCCACACTAAAGTTACTCCCGACCTCCAAAAAGAAATTGTCAGGATGAAAGTTTCAGGAATGATTCTCTTCACTATTTCACAAGACGTAAGGAGATCAAAGAGTGTAGTTTCACGTGTTCTTAAGCTCTGTGAAGAAACTAAAGGTTTTGAACCAAAAAAGGCAACTGGTAGACCACATAAAATCACCATCTGAAATGATTGAGCCATGAAACAGTATGTATTGAAGGATCCTTTCGAGACTGAGGCTGGAATTTCTAAGAAAATAAAAGTAAATAATGGTATGGAAGTGAGCTGCTTTACAGTATCTCATCATCTGTAGGAATTTGGATTAAAGACTTGTTCCTTGGCAATGAAACCTACCATCACCAAGAAGAACAAACGGTGGGGAGATGAAAAGTGGTCAAAAGTTCATTTTAGTGATGAAAGCAAATTCAATTTAGTAAGTTTAGGTGGTAGACAGTATATTAGGCGCTTCGCAGGAGATTGGCTAAAATCCAAGAGCATGAAGAAATCTGCCAAGTTTGGAGGAGGAAGCATCATGGGTGTGGGGAATGATTTATTCTGAAGGAATTAGCCCTCTAGTGCAAATTAAAGGGACTATTAATGTTAATATCTATTTGAATTTGGTTAAACAGCATATGATCCCATCATTACGAGCATTTCTGAATCAACTGTTCCTTTTCAGGCAAGATAACGCCCTTGTCACACTGCAAAGTGTGTCACTGGATTTTTTACTGAACAAGATATCCAAGTAATGAAGTGGCCACCACAAAGTCCAAACTTAAATCGAATTGAAAACCTTTGGAAGATACTTAGAGACAAAGTAACATAAAGGGCACCTACTACTATGATGAATTTATGGGAGATAGAAGAAGAATGGAAGAAAGTAACACCTGACTTGTGCAGGAAACTTGTTATGTTCTGTTGCAATCAATGTGCAGAGGTGATCTCCAACAAAGGTCTACAAACATCATACTAACTGTATTAAGTTCATATTTACATTTCTTTCAATCATTATTATGGTTTTGAGTTACTTGAAACATTTTTGGTTTGATCATTCACTTATTTTGCATGAGACGTTTGTACAAAATTAGTATTAGTGTTACTAACTTTTATTAAGTCCATTGTACAAACTTAGATTTTTCACAGAATTTAGCTAATGGTTAACCATATCTATGAAACCAATTGTGAATTTGTAAGTTAACTAGCTTATCCGAAATAAAATTTTTTTAATCATTCTCATTTTTTGTTTGCTACTGTATATATATCATATATATATGTATTATACATGAATATATACATATATATGTATGTTTATATATATGAGTTTGTATCCCAACAATATGGTTCTGGATTCAGTCCCACTGAAGTACATTGGATAAGTGCTTTCTGCAATAGTTTCATGTCAACCAAAACCTTGTAAGTGAATTTGGAAGATGGAGACTAAAAGAAGCCTGTCATGTCTATATTTGTAGGGTGCCCAGTCATAGAGAATCTGCTTCTATAAGCTCTGTCTGACCCATGCAAACATAGAGGAACAGATGTTAAAATGATGATGATGATGATGATGATGATGATGATGATGTATATATATCATCATCATCATCATTTAACGTCCGCTTTCCATGCTAGCATGGGTTGGACGATTTGACTGAGGACTGGTGAAACTGGATGGCAACACCAGTCTCCAATCTATAATTATATATATAGCTATATATATATATATATAGATAGTTAGATAGATAGTTAGATAGATAGACTGATAGATAGATAGATAGATAGATAGATAGATAGATAGATAGATAGATAGATAGATAGATACACCCCCCACACACAAATATATATATATATATTTATATAGGCATTATGTATGTATTGTAAAGTCCCAGTCAATTCAATATTTGCAATGAATTTTACTCTAATCTGAATATAGAGCCATAACATCTGTAAATGCTCAGTTGTCAATTTGAAAAGCACTTTAAAGCAGTGACATTAATGCACATATACACACAAGTATGTTTGCATGTGTGTATATTTGTGAATAGTTGCTGCAGAGTTTGAGTGACTCCAGATGCATTTGATTTGGTGTGGTTGCTGTATAAATGAGAAAAGAAAAAACATGTTCTACAATCTGAGCTGAAATAACTTGGATATTACTTAATAACATCAATGCTGCTTGGTAGCACTGTAAAATGTTATACTATTTGTAGGTGCCAACATCATTGTGTTCTCTGGTTGACAGCCGATGAAGGGGATCTCCAGCAGTTCAAACTGTATATAGAGTATATATGTTTCCAGATACACAAACTGATGTAGATACAAAAGCTTAACTTAATAATCCACCAAATTTAGACTGATAACAGAAGTAGCTGATTGAAATAATTACTGGGATTGATATGATAAAACTAAAATACTTAAAAGGAAATTATTCAGCTGAGATAGATTGGCCACAGCTCACTAACAAGAACCAGTAAAAATATACTATGGACAGTTTCGAAAACAAATACCTTTACAGCTATCCCATGTACTGATATATGGATCTTTCTGATTTGGTGGACACCATTTGTTTTCTAACAAAACACTTTTAATCTTGGGATACTGGTAGAATGTGTCATATAAAACTTTTTCTCTTAGCCTTATTAAGAATAGTTTCTGTATTCAAAGTTATTTCATGTTAAAAGTTGTTGTATTTCGGTAATTTCAACCAATCACTGACGTCTATTGAGGTAAAAACAATTACTGCTGTGGTTTGTCAACAACACGTTGTGGCAGTGTAATGGGATCTTCTCCTTTGAATAAAATTACTGCCATTGTTTGTCAACAACAACTATCGGCGGTACTGTTATTTATGATATCGTTCTTGCATTTGTACTGGTTTTAGCTTTAGGGTTTTAGGGTTAGGGATAGGGTTTTAGGGTTAGGGTTAGGATTATTAGTATTTTTGCCAAATTTGGTGAAAATCTGTTCAATACACCATCACAAATTTTTCACCAAATTTGGCAAAAATACTCATAACCCTAACCCGAACCCTAACCCTAAAACCCTAAAGCTAAAACCAGTACAAACGCACGAACGATGTCATAAATAACAGTACCGCCGATAGTTGTTGTTGTCAAACAACAGCAGTAATTTTATTCAAGGGAAAAGATCCCATTACACTGCCACAACGTGTTGTTGACAAACCACAGCAGTAATTGTTTCCACCTCAATAGACATCAGTGATTGGTTGAAATTACCGAAATACAACAACTTTTAACATGAAATAACTTTGAATATAAAAATTTTTCTCTGTTCTATAAGACAAAATATACAAGTATACGAAATTTTAAAGTGTTTTGGTAGAAAACACACTAAATAAAACCTAAATAAAAAATGGTGTCCGCCGAATCAGAAGGATCCTGATATATTATTTTATTGATTTCCTACCTTTGAAATTGCTAGAACGCTCCTGACTGAGTTTCTTTGAGCCCTGTATAAGACTAGATTTTTTTCCTTAATGCCATCAGAAGATTCAATCCCTTGATATTAACTCAATGTGAATTTGTATTTTAACTTTGTTATGGCAAACGTTTTGTAATATGTTGTTATGAAATTTTGACATGAATTGCTTGTAGTCCTGTTTAAGATATTACTGAAATTCAAAATATGTATAAATGTATATTTCATAGTTTAGTTGTACCCAGCTAAATACTTCCTGCAGCAGGCTACTATTAAAATTGGTTTCACTTACTTGTTGTTTGCAAACATTGTTCATCTGTTGGGAATCTTTATATTCAGAACGAATGGCATTTCAAAAATAAGTTAAAACACATGATAAATACCAGATTTGAAGAGAAATAGTTGGAAAATATGCAAGAGAAAGTATAAATATGCATTAAAAAATAAATATATGTATGTGTATATACATATATATATATATGTGTGTGTGTGTGCGTGCGTGTGTGTGTGTGTGTGTGTGTGTATATATATATATATATATATATATATATATATATATATATATATATATATATATATATATTTATATATATATATAATAAAAGCAATACAATTTTATAAATGCTCTATGGAAATAAAAAACAAAACAAATGTTTTATTTATCATCTGTGTATTATAAATCAATATATTTGCTAACATTCGACTTCATCCAATAAATTATTTCCCTTGGAGGTAATTTAACAGTTAAAAATAGCATATCTGGTTACCAACAGAATGACTCATAGAATAAGCTCATTTAGTATAGAAAAAAGGAGTCGATGTACTAGATAGTTGATGTTATAACGTTCAATTCCACATCATTTAATATTTACTCAGAAATATCTACATTTCCAAAAATATATAATTAATATATTAGAAATAATTTTAAACAATTCAAAATGCATATATGAATCATATTCCCATGTTATCGTAATCTTTAACTGAGATTGCTTCATTAAAGTAGCACTTAGCTGTAGTCATGTAATTTTTAGAAGAGGCTAGAAGCATAACAAATGATCAACACCAAATGATATTGATAAGACGCATATTCTAACAAATAATCTGAGACTCTTTAATAAAAGATTTGTTTTTAATAACTGGCTTCTACTTCTCAATTAAATCTGTAGCCCACGTAAAACTGTTTCAGAAAGACAATGATATAGACAGTCTTTTACTTGAAATGGTGCAGAAACTAATATCAGATGTTAACAAAACAACGGCAAACTATACATTTTCATTATACTATTTATTTTTTAATTTTTTATTACCATTTGTTATTATGAATTACAGATTTAAAATAATTCTATTTTAACATTATTTAGATTATCTTGTATTATGTCCAAGTTTACTTTAAGGTAGTTATTTCTTGTGATACTTATACACCCACACACATACATACACAGATACAGACACAAAATCACGCAATTAACTTGAGGTAAGTAATCCGCAAGTGAGGCTGTTTTGTCACATAGAGGATCCTCACTGCACATGAGGTATGTGTCTGAGTAGATGAGTAGAAGTGAGAATGATGATGGAAGAAGAATGAGGATTGCTGAAAATTGCAAGAGTGTATGGTGGTAGAGAGTTATAGATAATAATAGAAAAGGAAACAGTATTGGTAAGAGTGACAACTTATATATTTATGTGTGTGTGACTATTGCCAGTGCCCCTGGACTGGCCTGTGCGGGAGGCACATAAAAGACACCATTTCGAGCGTGGCCGTTTTCGTGCGGGTGACACGTAAAAGCACCCACTACACTCTCTGAGTGGTTGGCATTAGGAAGGGCATCCAGCTGTAGAAACTCTGCCAAATTAGATTGGAGCCTGGTGTTGCCATCCGGTTTCACCAGTCGTCAGTCAAATCGTCCAACCCATGTTAGCATGGAAAGCGGACGTTAAACGATGATGAGGATGATGATGATGATATATATAT
>NC_068984.1:27324203-27335284 GCF_001194135.2 Octopus bimaculoides
TATATATATGTATATATATATATATCATCATCATCATCGTTCAAAGTCTGTTTTCCATGCTGGCATGGGTTGAATGGTTTGCCTGGGGACTTGCAAGCCAGTAGGCTGCACCAGACTCCAATCTGATCTGACAAGGTTTCTACAGCTGGGTGCCCTTCCTAATGCCAACCGCTCTGAGAGTGTAGTGGGTGCTTTTCACATGCCATCGGCATGGGAGCCAGTCAGGTGGCACTGGCATCGACCATGTTTGGAAGGTGCTTTTTATGTGCTACTGGCATGAGGAGCCAGTTAGGCAGCACTAGCATCGATCCACGCTTGAGTTGTACTTTGTATATGTATATTTATATGAAGGTGCATGCCTTAGTGTTTAGGGTGTTGCACTTGTGATTGCGAGATCTTGGGTTCGATTCCCAGACCAGGCGTTGTGTTGTGTTCTTGAGCAAAGCACTTCATTTCACATTGCTCTGCGAACATTTTGTCATCTGAAATATGGCATCCATTGCACCTGTACAGGTAATGTCGATTTGATGGAGGGAGTGAGCTTATATCTGCACAAACATTTGCTCACTATAAACAAATAATCTGTGTGGTTGTTCATCAAGAAATTGCTGAACCCATACATTGTCTAACGATGAGAGAGTCCATTACATATATATATGTACACACACAAACACACACACACACACACATATACTGGTCAGTAGTTCATATGTCTAAAAAGAAGTACCCTCTAAAACTTTAGACCAGTAATAATTCATATAGTTTATGGTTATGGCTCTTAGCAGTATAAGTGGCTCATCAGAATTGATGCTCTTAGCAGTATAGGTGGCTCACCAGAATTGATGGCTTGAGGCACGTAATGTTCTTACAATTGGAGGTAGGATAATAATCTTGATCAATCAGGATTGTGAAAGAATCCTGAAATGAAATTCTACTGAACTATTTGTCTTCTGGGTAAGGTGGAGTTATCTCCCTTTGGCCAATTCCAGTTGTATCTGGATCTGGCCAGCACATGCACACTTTTCTTTCACTACTTGGCAAGTGGAGAATTCCATGTTTCTAAAATGAATTTCTCTGATGAGGGTATCAGTTAAACACCTCACTTTTGGGGATTTAGAAGGCCTCTGAGTCAAATGAGTTTTTCAGGTTCCTTACATTCAGCCAAGCAACGTTAGCATCATCTGCTCCCATTAAGGTATGGTCCATGTTGCTCCAAGAGCTTCCATTTACTTATGTATGGTGTACCTTCTTTTAAATGGCGTACATAGCTAGTCAAGGATGTAATGTTGTGTCACTCTTGGATCCTAAAAGAAGATCTGTAATTTTTAAGACATCACTTGTAGGGCCCCTCTATAGCTCCAACATACTTCTGTGTCTGTGCTCTTGCACTGGTGGTGGTGGTGGTGGCGGTAGTGGTGGTGGTGGTACTGCTGCTGCTGTTGTTGCTGCTATTGCTGTTGTTGCTGCTGTCACTATTAGGCAAGTTGCTGGTGCAGTTGCTGTTTATTGTAGTTGGGGCTGGGTGCTTTTTTCTTAGCATTAGATCATCAGGCAACTTGCATTACTAAAATCCCTGTCAGGTGAGTGAAGCTATAATAGAATAAAAAGGGAGGTGGCGTTATGGTATGTGATGAGGAAGTGAGAGAGAGAATGAGCAAGAATAAAATAGGTTTCTTGCTGTAAAGGAGCTATATGGCTACTCACATTAGAGAAAAGAGGGTCGCAGTGATTGGGGTATTGCTGGAAAGAGAGAAATGTTGGTGATAAAGTATTAGAGTGGACCTTCAAGATATGAAGGAGTAGAAGTGAGAACAGGAGAACAGGAATTTATCAAGTAGTTAGCTTGAAAAAACCTCATGAGGGAAAAATTTTGTAATTTGTCCCTTTAAATATATTTATTTATATTAAGGGCATTACCATACATAAATGCCTCATGCTAGGAGGGACTCTTAAAGTCAAAACTACCATAATAAATAAATTTATTATGGTAGTTTTAACTTTAAGAGTCCCTCCTAGAATGAAGCATTTATGTATAGTAGTGCCCTTAATATAAATATAAATATATATATATATAGGAGAGGATGGTTGTATGTGTGTGTGCACATCGTCATCACTATGATCAGCATTTAACATCTGTTCAACCCATGCCAGGGAGCCACACCAGGTTCCATAGTTTGTTTTGGCAAGGTTTCTACAGCTAGATGCCTTTCCTAACACATGCAATTCACATTCATGTCCCAAGACTGAGATATGCTTAAACTCACATCAGCCTTCATATTAAAAATCTGTAATCCAAAATTTTCCAACCATGACCATCATGTCCTTTTAAAGTCAAAATGTATTTTAGACAATATTATCTTCTGTCACTTTTATTATAAAAGAGCTAATATGCGTTAGAAGAGCACAAATCAGAAATTTTTCAAAAGTATTGCTTGGCCTCTGATTCAATTTTGAATTTTTGCATATGCAGCAATATTCAAATTAAAATCTCACTGCAAATATAAAAGAATAAAAATAAAAATTTACAAAATTTAATGCAATTCATGATAATTTAATGTAAAATAATTAAAAATTAGAATGGATACTTGTCTGTCACTATATGTAAGACCACAATGTACCCCTGTAAATTTTTGCTACCACATCCATTCTCTCTACATAAATTCCTTCATGTACATTTGAAAAAAGTAATTGATTACTTTGGTTCCTCAATATCTTTTTATCTCTCTTCCAGTCAGATTCAATGGGCTGCATATGGATACCGTCATCATTATGTTAGATTTACAAAATTCCTTTTGTGCATATTCATGTCATGAATGTACTTTCTACTATCTCTGAGTTATAAGATACTGTAACTATTTTATAAAAAATAGACAACGGGTAATAGGTAGTGTTTCAGAATAAATACTCTCATCCATTACTTGTTCGCATTATTTTATTTCCAAAATATCTGCAAAAAATGGAAGAAATTTTTTTAAAACTTAATTTTCCCAAACTTAGAATATACAACTGGCAATAATATCATTTTCTGTAAAAATTCTTTTCTGAATTTTATGTTTTTTACATAGGAGATTATTATTTAGTAAAAAAAATGTGTCTAACAAATTTAGTTTCTTTGATTCCCACTGCTTTGCTTCAGTGTACACACCCTGTTTTGCTTCTCCACTCATGACTTTCTGAAAATTGTTTCTTGATTTATATGCATAATGTAGGAAACTGCAATTCAGAAAAAAAAAAATCTGCAAATTCACTTTTTCAGTACAAGAGGAGTGTCTCTTTCAAATTCTGCCAGATTTTCTAGAATATATTTTATCTTCTTTTAAAAAAAGAAGACGTAAGACATAAGCCACTGTTAGAACACATCTGATGATACATATTCCAAATCAGATCTGATATAGGATCAAATGCATTATGTCTGTGTTGAAATTAAGTGTGAATTGCACTTTTCAGAACCGGAAACTGAACAGGACCATCAGATAATAATTTTGAAAATCTCTGATTAGGACTATCAACTTTTCCTATCAAATTTTAACTGTGAATGACAATAATACTTTCTACTAAAGGCACAAGGCCTGAAATTTGGGGGAGGGGGATAGTCAATTACATCGACTCCAGTGTTTCACTGGTACTTAATTTATTGACTCTGAATAGATGAAAGGCAAAGTTGACCTTGGTGGAATTTGAACTCAGAATGCAGTGGCAGATAAAATACTGCTAAGAATTTCACCTGATTCTGCCAACCTGCTGCCTTAAATAATAATAATAATAATAATAATAATAATAATAATAATAATAATAATAATAATAATAATAATAAATTCAAATTACGACAAACGTAAATAAACAAATGAAGTTTGCTTTTAGAAGCGTTGAGATGTCTTTTAGAAAGTTAAAGAAGTGATTTTAAATTCTCAATTGCAGAATAATGCTAATAATATAGCCTGAACAGGATAAACTATCCCTTTTCTCTGCAAAATAGGGATAGTTTTTCCTGTTCAGGCTATATTATTAGCATTATTCTGCGATTGAGAATTTAAAATCACTTCTTTAACTTTCTAAATAATAATAATAATAACGATAATAATGATGTGTGACTTTTTCATAGAATAATAAACCCAACTGTAGAGATATCAAAAAAGCATATTATGTTAACTATAATTTCTGAATGAGTTCTCTGTGTTAGTAGTTAACAGAAGGAAAAGTAAAGCCTTTTCCTTTGGGAAAACTAATATGTTACACAACAATATGTGTCTGGCAATGGTTCTTCTTCTAACAAAAACAATCTGATTAACCCTCTTATTTTAATCCAATTCCTAACAATATTCACTGCTTATGTGTTTAAATTATCTTTGAAACTAATTAAGAATCTGAAAGAATTTAATAATCAACATTTTCCTTTATTAAGTTGGTGTTTGGAATACATGAAAAGGTTCTTGTATAAAATTATGACGGAATGTTTTAGTTTTAATATGACAATTTGAAAATGAAAGACATTGGATGTCAGGATCAAAGGCAGTCCACAAGTAGATTAGTAGTGCAAGTTTTCATAAAACTAAGACAGTTCCCACATTTAATCATTGGCAAAGTTACTGAACCATAAGGCTTCTATATCCAAGAAATATAAAAATATCTTGAAGCATAAAATATACTCTTTGTTAACCAATGTTTGATACATCTTATATATAAGAAATAATCTTTGAATGGTTAACTTCATCTAACTTCCAGTTCAGCATTACCTCCAGACCCTTGTGTCTTTTTACAAAATCCACCCTTGTTATAAGCTTTTACGTTCTATCTCCTGTATGAGGAGAATCTGTGAGTAGTGATTTCTTTCCTTCTTTCATCCACCAGTTTTGAAGATTTAGCAAAAATCTCATAAGTACTATCCTTCTTGCTTGATAAATGCATAAAATATTTCCTGTTTAATGAAAGGAAATGTATTACTGCCAGCCCATCCTTAATAAATTATTTATTGTGTCTTGGCACAGAAATATTGTAAATGTTACTAGCAGTAGCTTTTATAAAACAGAAAACTATGATTTTCAAAATAACGAGAATATTGTAATTAAAAGAGAAATTAAAATCACATCAAGAATGCAGATCCAACCAGTTAAGAAAGGAAATGAATAAAATAAAGATTTATACTTAGCTAATTTTACTGATAATTCTTTCAAAGACTTCAAGCAAGAAGTATCAGATGCTAAAGATAATGTATAGAGAGAATACAGAAAATTTAATCATATGACATGACAGGCACAGATTAACTTTCAAAGCTATCAATTAATAATAACTTACTAGCAGAAATAAAAATACACAATATAATATCAAAATGACTAATTAAAAACACAGAACATGACAACCTTTTAATATAATTAATATAATCGGATGAAGCTTCCATAAAGAAATATATAAATAAATACATAAAATAAATCAGAAATTTAGAATTTAATGATAACATTTCTGCATTAAAAGTGAAAATTCAAAGTGAAAGGGAATTACTTGAATACATTGAAATTTTCAAGAGGATAAAGTGAACATATGCAAAGTAAGAAAGAGAAATGGAAAGTATGACCTATGTTGTTCGTTCACAGCAGAAAAAAATTAAAACAAAGAAAAACTATGGAAGCTAAGCATCAACAGATAAGATGGGATAATAAATTAATTTTGCTATTTAGACTTAAGAAATTTTTTAAAACTACAGCAATATTTTTTTAAAATATAGGAATGCAGTCATTTAAAATTGAGCAACATTTTTCAAAAGTAAGTTGTGATTGTTCAGGAAGTATTATACAGTATTGTAGAACATAATTTTGATGCTGAATAAACTCAGGAAGAAGAACCAGAAATTTGATACATCGCAACAGAATGAGAATACCAAAGACTAGGAGCATAGCTCTTCACACCAAAAGTTACCTACAAACATTTAGAATTTAATATCAAGACTAATTGAGACACAGTGTAAGTTTAAAATTTTGATGCTCTATATATCAAATACTGCCACCTGTTTCCAAAGTGAGATAATAATTTCCCAGTCTACTGACAGTCTGGAATTGGAAATGAATGATACTGTTTGGGGAATCTTTATTTACAAAGCAGCAAACACATAGGAAATACACACTCACTCAAACACACACATGCACACAAGCACACACTTATATACATGCACACATACAAACCATACCAAAACAAACAAATAACTGGAGCCTAATGCAGCTTTTCAGCTTGTCAGTTCCTGTTAGATTGTCCAACCCATGCCAGCATGGAAAATGAATGTTAAATGATGATGATACATATGAGGCCTGATCAATAAATATCCAGACTGTTGCCATAGTAACAAAGCTAAAGCACGCAGAGTGAAGCCGCTTGGCACAGATTGACCTTGAACTTTGATATGCATTTTCACAAAGTTTTAATGTTTTAGCTCCTGTGTAACATTTCTGCTATTTACAGCGGTGCTTAGAAGGAAGGTGTGTAGCTTGTGATCATTGCATCAACCATGTCAGAGAAAGTTGTCTTGGTGATACTTGCTCAGAGGGAGAGAAATGATAGATTTAATTAAGCAAATAGTGTCCAACATAGTTATAACTAAATGAAGGAAAAGTCTTAATAAATAAAATTTTGAAGTAGGCACATGAAAGGAGACATATCCACTGCCTGTACAAAGGCTGTATTCACTGCTGTTTGCTGAGGAGAAAAATTATTGCTTAAGGCAATAGTTGTTAAAAAATACCAGCAGTCATTTTGTTACATCCTCTGGCAGAGTGGTGAAAGCATTTTTAGCTTCTTGGCTATCACCAGTAACATGTACCACAGGCCGTGTTCTAAGACTGATTTAATATAAGGAAGTGAAGTCTTCCAGAGTCATATTAAGGTTGTCTCTCTTACAGAACACAGTGTTGATGATAGCCAAAAAGCTTGGAATGCATTTGCTGCTCTGCCAGAAGGTGTAATGAAATGACTTGTTTTTTAACACCTATCGCCAGAAGTGAAGATTGTTCTCAAAAGTAAACAATAGCAGTGAATATGACCTTTGTGCCGGTCTACTATGTCCCAAACATATTTGAACTGATCTAAATGTTTGTTCTTAATAAATATTTAACTTGCAATTCTGATAATTATGAAAACCATTTTCAGATTTTGTAAAGTGTTGTAAATATGCTTTCACTTAGGAATTGTAAATATTCTTTCTATCTCTAATCTAGCAGTCAAATGTTTGAATGCTCAGGGTATTGAAATGTTGGCTCAAAGGTCTTCAGGCGAGATCCATTTAAGGATTTTTAAATGTATTGTAGAAGGAAGCATAATTTTATGCAGGGGTATATATTCTGGGTGTGCAAGATATGTGCTACATATTCATCGAAAATGGTAAATTCATTATAAATATTAGCCATACTCATTAATTTAATCACAAATCTTAATGGAAAACTTTTGTTATGCCCCTGTTTGCAATTTGGTAGCGTTGGGTGTAGCAGCACACTCAGTACAGCAACCACTATATGCACCTGATTTTATGCATGACATTTCCCTTAGATGTATGGAAATAACTACCAGAATATCATTTTGCCTCTGAGAATGATAGCTAAGACAGATGCCCATCTTATACAAGGGAAGATGCATTTATCATTTGTTTTATGTCTTGAAATGGGAGCAAAGTATCAGACCTTACTTAAAGCCCCTCAAGGAAGTTTAGAAGACAATATCCTTTTTTCTAGGAACCAGATATATTACTAATAAATGAAGATTTATTTAATAAATTTCTTTATGAAAGCATTGGAAACGGATTTTAATGATTGGTATTTTATCTTTCATAAACCATTCTTTATATTATCTTCTCTTGACCCATAACATTTATTTTATCTTTATTTTCCAATAAGAATAGCAAATAAACAAAGCAAAAATAAACAAACAACATATAATGGTTGGAATGAACAAAAGCAAAACAACCAATAGAATAAAGAGAATAATATGATAGAAGGAAAGTAAGACAGAATATGAAAGTCAAATATCAAATTCATTCTAAATTTAATACAGTTTTAAAATATTTTATCTAATAAATCTTTAGAGAAAGAAATTCCTTTGTAGTTGCTATCATAAACATGCTCAGTATGAACAGTCATTAAAACATAGGCTCTTTAGTTTTGGTTAAAATTGCTTTTTCACATCAAGTGAATATTTCTAAACCATTGTATTAACATTTTGTTTTATCAATAAAGTTCTTATTAAAATGATATTTGACATACGGAAATTAATATCTGACAATTGAAATAGATACTTGAGAATTTAACAATATTTGATATTTGAAAATTAATATCTTATCCAAACAATATTAGACTTCATTTAAATACAAAATTAATATTTTCACATTTTCTTACACGGTAGGTTGAGTTTTAAAATATGTTTATCATATGTTCAAGTCTACAAGTTGGTAGTGTGTTTTACCTTTATGTCAGGTGTGTTCCATTAGCATACATACATTCTGTAGTATACACATACAGATACATTTTCATAGACACACATACATGCACACACACACACACACACATTGGATTCTTTATAGTTTCCACCAACCAAATTCACTCACAAGGCTTTGTCACTTCAAGGTTTAGAATAAAAGACACCCAATGTGCTGTGCAATGGATTGGAACTTGAAACCATGTGATTGAGAACCAAATTTCTCAACAACACTGCCATGACGTAAAATGAAATTCTCTCAAATTCTTGGATGGCTCCATAGAATAATTTGATAGCTTCTTATTTCTTTATTACCCGCAAGGGGCCAAACATAGAGGGGACAAACAAGGACAGACAAAGGGATTAAGTCGATTATTTCGACCTCAGTGCATAACTGGTACTTATTTAATCGACCCCAAAATGATGAAAGGCAAAGTTGACCGCGGCGGAATTTGAACTCAGAACCTAACGGCAGACGAAAAATTGCTAAGCATTTCACCCGGCATGCTAACGTTTCTGCCAGCTCGCCGCCTTGATAGCTTCTCTTACCTATGAGACAAAACTAGTAGTGAAGGAGATTATGCTGAATGCATGAATAGAGTAGAAGAGTTTTGGAGAGATTTTACGTATGCAGTAGACAAAATGATTCTCTCTTTCTTTCTCTGAGTGAAGGCAGTTGTATGATGCTTAGGTAAGAAGTGTGATGTTACATGGTCACAAAGCATATGTCTTGAATGCAGAAAATATGCAAAGGCTGGAAAGAAATGAGGCAAGTGTGCCTTGCTGAATGTATAATTTTAATCTTTATGAAAAATGTAGAATGATTGATGGGAGAAAGAAACAGGATATGATATAAATCAGATGTAGTGTGTAAAAGTGTGGACTATACTGATATTTGTGATGGGTTTGGAAGATGACACGTGAGTAAAGAAGTGTCATAGTTATCCTAGTGAAAGAAATGGCAGAAGAGAAAGACTGAGCAAGAAATAGGAAGGAGTGATGACAGTTGATAAAGAAGATGACAGAAGATGATAAATAAGGATGATGACGGTGATGACATGTATGTGTATATGAGTGAACAAGTGTATGCATGTATATATGAATGTTTGTGTGTGTGTGTATGTGTGTGTGTTTCATACTTTTTGAAATAAATGAAAAAATATCAGTGATTGACTAATATTACTTTCTTCTATCTAATAATTTCTGTAGTTATATTTTTGATATTTCTTATATTCAAAATGTTAGAATTAACTTAACTGCCGTTTTTATGCTGATTGTAGTCTCTATGACATTTATTCTTGAAAGAATTTTAATTTCACATTTTTTTTTTACATTACTGTTTTATTTATTGATTCTATCATCACTATATACCAAGTAGTGGAGGGAGAGAGATTACTGAAAAGGTCATAATAAGGTGAAAACATGTCTAGAATTTGTCTCTCTTACTTACTAAATATTCAAATTAATATTTATTATTCTTCACTGCATAATTATTTTGAATTTCTAGTTAGCTTTGTGATGCTCCCGGCATTAAATATATAAACAAATACTTATCTTCTCTACTATTGTGGTTTCTTCCTTCAAACCGCTGTTTTGTTAAGCTCTCCTCTTCTTGTTTCCTTGATAAATATGTTCTTAAGTCTTTAAAATCTTGTGTAGATTGTCTTATGATCCTTAGGGCAACTTTTCATTAGTAATAATTCTGATAAGAAAATCCTGATATGTTGTAAATGATAATCAAATAAAAAGCTTCTATCTAGAACCAATTAAGTATAAGACTATGAATGTATCATCATCATCCCCCCTCCATCATCATCATCATTTAATGTCCATTTTCCATGCTGGCATGGGTTGAATGATTTGACAGTAGCTGACCTGCTGGAGAGCTGCCCATGCTCCATGTCTGTTTGGGCATGGTTTCTACAGCCGGATGTCCTTCTTAATGCCAACCACTTTACAGAGTGTACTGAGTGCTCTGATGCAGCACCAGCATGGGTGCATTTACATGGTACCAGTACAGATGCTTTTTACATGGCACCAGCACCTGCAATATATATATATATATGACTTTTTCATCAATGGGGTGATCCCTGACAGCGACACAGTTATCTCAATACATTCCAGTGTATTTTAAAAAAACAAAGGTACTTTTAAAAAGTACCTCTGAGAAGGTACAAAAATATATTCACACTGCATTTGTTATGTATTCATTATTCTTTTAAAGTTATACTTTACACAATATGACCAATATACATATATATGTTTGCATGTGTGTGAGAGGGAGAGAGAGAAATAGAGAGAGAAAGAGAGAGTGTGTGTGTGTGTAAAGATAGTACCAGCATCAACAACATTAGTTGTAGTAGCAGCAGCAGCAAATGCAACAAAAACTGTCATGCTAAACTGTTTGTCAGAAGTACAGCAGTTCTTGGAGCTAATTTCAAATATAGTAAGATGCCTTCAAGTCACGATGTTCCATTTTCAAAAGAGTAACTTTCACTGATATCAAGTTTGAAGATCAGCAAGATCAGCAAAACAGTTTTCTTCAGTATGAAGACTGAAGCAGTATGGTTAACGCTTTCTTTCTGACATTTCTTTTCCCTTTTTTTTTTTTTTTTTTTTTTTTTTTTTTTTTT
>NC_068984.1:27335526-27335929 GCF_001194135.2 Octopus bimaculoides
ATATATATATATATATATATATATATATATATACAAATAAACACACGTGCACACACACATATATATAAATACACACATGCACACTTACGTGTGTATGTATGTGGGAACAAGAGTATTGCTAAAACAGGTTTCTAATGAGGAAAATTACAAGTTCATCACATCTTTGATGACCAATGTAACAAGAGTGAGATGTGAGATAGCAATAGGTGCAGGAGTGGCTGTGTGGTAAGTAGCTTGCTTACCAACCACATGGTTGCAGGTTCATTCCCACTGTGTGGCACCTTGGGCAAGTGTCTTCTACTATCGCTTTGGGCTGACCAAAGCCTTGTGAGTGGATTTGGTAGACGGAATCTGAAAGAAGCTCGTCATATATATGTATATATATATGTGTGTGTGTGTGTGT
>NC_068984.1:27337556-27344027 GCF_001194135.2 Octopus bimaculoides
TATATATATATATATATATATATATATATATATGTGTGTGTGTGTGTGTGTGTGTATATGTTCCTGGCTTTATATAAAAGTTCCTGCCCTTAAGGATATTGTAAAAGGCCTGGTTGAAGACCCAACCTTCCGAGTTCTTTTACAGGGCTTAGAAAAACTGAAGGATCGTGGCAATAAGTGTGTGAATCTGAGAGAGGAATATGTTGGATAAAATCATAATTAACTGATCCTCCTGTATTAGCATATCTGTATTTATATCTAAATGTATACACACACAGACACAGACATGCATATATATACACACACATATCATCATCATCGCCCTTTAATATCCATTTTTACATGTTTGAATGAAATGGACTCAATTTGTTGAAGCAAATTTTCTCTGGCTGGATGCCCTTCCTATTGCCAATCTTCAATCACTTCCAAACAAGGTAAAATTTCCCCATCGGCTGATATGTTTTTTTACTGGCATAAGGCTAGGTTGTTAAGGAGTTTGCCTCCAAACTGTTTGATTTTAGGTTCAATCCATTGTATGGCACCTTGAGCATGTCATCTACTATAGCCCTGTACCAAGAAAAGCTTTGTGATTATATTTGGTACACAAAAATTGAAAAAGCATGTCACACACACACACATGTATGTGAACGTATGTATGCACACACACATACTCAATTATTAACCTTGAAAGATTCCATCATATAGGTACTTGTGTGTGCATAAAAGAACACACAGAGATCGTAGCAGATGAGAGTTGCCTGTCACAGGCACCGATGACAGACGATTCTTATCTGTGTGTGTTATTTTATGCACCAAGTGCCTATGAGAGAATCTATCAAGGCTAGTAATGCTGTATTCAGTTTTGTAACAAAACATCCATGATATAAGTTGGATATAAACATTTCTTATTTCTTTACTGCCCACAAGGGGCTACACACAGAGGGGACAAACAAGGACAGACAAAGGAATTAAGTCGATTATATCGACCCCAGGGCGTAACTGGTACTTATTTAATTGACCCCGAAAGTTGATTACATCGACCCCAGTACTTAACTTGGTACTTAATTTATCGACCCCGAAAGGATGAAAAGCAAAAAGCAAAGTCGACTTTGGCAGAATTTGAACACAGAACGTAGATGAGTGTCACCTTTACATGTCAGGAGGAAATATTACCTTACTTGTAATCAAGCGAGGGTTGGCAACTACAAGCCATGGAAAAATGTAAGCATTAAAATGATGATGGTGATGGTGGTGGTAGTGGTGGTGGTGTTAGTGGTGGTGGTATATGTTTATGATTTCATGTGTGTGTTCATGTGTGGGTTTATATTTGCATTTTCAGGCATCTTGCTAGAAGAATTAAGAAGTTTATTCTACCAATGTTACATAATGATGATGGCCTCAGTAGAGGCCTAGTAAGAGGAGTGTATGACAGAAGGTGAAAAAAGTCCTGGAAGCTGATCTCCCTGATAGTAACAAATGAAAATGGTTTCTATACATATGCTAACATTAGACTTTATGAAGTGTATTATATATAGTTGTTGAATGCCGAAGAAATTTAAGAGTAAGAGAGATAAATTTGATGGATGCAGAAGAAATGCTAGAGCAAGAGATGAATTTGATGGATGTTTTACATTAAATTCTTTTGAAAGAGTGAGCAGAGAAGAGTTGAGAAAGATGCTGGGCATAAAAGAATATAGTAAACGTGACAGTGACATGAAGATGTAGAGTGAAATGATAAACACCTGCTGGTTGAAAAAGTATTATGAATTGATGGCAGAGTTACACGTATATGCCACACACACAAGTACATATGTACGTATGCGTGCACACACCCACACTTACGCACAAGCACCTATGTAGGTACATGCATGACTGTGGCTAAGTTATTCACTTTGAAACCTCATGGTCTCAGGTTCAGTCCCACTGCATGATAATTTGATTGCTTTCTAATAAAACTCAGGGATGATTTATAACATGTAAGTGAATTTGGTGGACAGAAACTGAGGTGGCGACAGAAAAGGCGGTGAGCTGGCAGAAAAGTTAGCACACCGGGCGAAATGCTTAGTGGTATTTCGTCTGCCACAATGTTGAGTTCAAATTCCGGTGAGGTTGACTTTGCCTTTCATCCTTTCAGGGTCGATTAAATAAGTACCAGTTACACACTGGGGTTGGTATAATCGACTTAATCCATTTGTCTGTCCTTGTTTGTCCCTTCTGTGTGCAACCCCTTGTGGGCAGTAAACAAATAAGAAACTGTAAGAAGTTCATATATATATCATCATCGTTTCGTTTAACGTCTGCTTTCCATGCTAGCATGGGTTGGACGATTTGACAGAGGACTGGTGAAACCAGATGGCTACACCAGGCTCCAATCTGATCTGGCAGAGTTTCTACAGCTGGATGCCCTTCCTAATATATATAGGTGAGAAAGTTGGTATGTGAAAGCATATATATATATATATATTTCTTTATTGCCCACAGGGGGCTAAACATAGAGAGGGCAGACAAAGGGATTAAGTTGATTACATCAACCCCAGTGCTTTACTGGTACTTATTTGATTGACCCTGAGAAGATGAAAGGTAAAGTCGACCTCAGTGGAATTTGAACTCAGAACGTAACAGCAGAAGAAATACCACTAAGCATTTCGCCCGGCGTGCTAACGATTCTCCCACCTCGCCACCCTATATATATATAGGCACAGGAATGGCTGTGTGGTAAGTAGCATGCTTTCAAAAAACATAGTTCTGGGTTCAGTCTCACTGCATGGCAGTTTGGGCAAGTGTCTTCTACTATAGTCTCGGGGCGACCAAAGCTTTGTGAGTGGATTTGGTAGATGGAAACTGAAAGAAGCCCGTCACATATATATATATATATATATATATATATATATATATATATATATATATATATGTATGTATGTATGTGTATATGTTTGTGTGTCTGTGTTTGTCTGCCCTGCCAACATCACTTGACAACTGATACTGGCATGTTTACATCCTCGTAGCTTAGTGGTTTATCTAAAGAGACTGATAGAATAAGTACTAGGCTTGTAAAAGAATAAGTCCTAGGGTTGATTTGTTCAACTAAGGGTGGTGCTCAAGCAATGACTAAAACAAATAAAAGAATAAAAGAGAAAAAAGAATATCTGTGAAGTTGTACGACTTAGTGGTTAGGGTAGTCACCTCATGATCATATTAAGGTTGTGAGTTCAATTCCTGGCAGGATATTGTGTCTTTGAGCAAGATGCTTTATTCCATGTTACTTCACTCCACTTGAGCATCACCATTGCCAGTACTGCCTGATTGGCTCTCGTGCCGGTGGCATGTAAAAGCACCCACTACACTCTTGGAGTGGTTGGCGCTAGGAAGGGCATCCAACTGTAGATCAGTTTTGCCAGTCCTCAATCAAATCGTCCAACCCATGCTAGCATGGAAAGCAGATGTTAAACGATGATGATGATGATGATGATGATGATGATGATGATACACACACACACACATATATATGTGTTGATGGGTACCAGTGAATATTTATGAATGTTGATATCTTAAATTTGTCATCATTTGAGAGAAATGGTATTGATGTTGACAATCCTAGATAACATTACGACTAGTCACACTCTGTTGCTTTGAAGAACTTTGCAATAAAAAGAAAAATCTCTTGCATAAAAGCATTTAAATGTGGGTGACAGGAACGGCATTAGGACATCTATTCTTAAATATCAACATGACTGATTTACTTAGCTTCTGAAAGCAGTTGAAGATTCAATGCATTTGGGACACTTGCACCAATTACAGCCATTCACCTATACTTCTTTAGTGCTATATATTCCAATTATATAAGACATTTTTCCACTGCAAATTCATGAACTTATATATTCAATAGTTGTTATCCAAATGCTTTTGCATTAATTTGATTTTCTTCATATTATATTCTAATTATGTTCAAATTGCATATTATTTTCTAATTTGTATTTTTCCATCCTGCACTTCTTCTTTGTTTTCTTCCAATCATATCCTGTGGCTTAAAACAAAAGTTGTAGCATATCCAGCTGTTGGGTTTTCCACACTACTTTGGGGCTGCAAAACTTGTTCAGTGAACCAATGTCAAATACATCAACTTGAAATGTTTTATCAAACAAAACTGATAATGATTTTAAACATCAAATAGGAAGACTTATGTTACAAACAATGAAGTACTGTCGAGAAGAGAAACTGTGGAAATCTAAACCAATCATAGACAAGCTGCAGCTTGCAAGACTTTCTGAATGATTTACCCGACAGATAATTACCTTGAGATCTCTTAGTAGAGTGGCCTACACGATGATGAGTCATTTTTGATGTTGCCCACTTCTTGGAAAAAGGTTGCATGTCTCTGATCTAAGCATTAACTCTGGTGGTTAGGATATGTGAAAAGAATGCCAAACCTTAGAATACCCAAATGAATCATGTACACTAGGCTTCTGTGATATGTTCAAGAAGTGTATGTCATATTTCAACAGCTTATCTGAGAGTTCTGAAAACATTATAGAACATCATAAGAAGTGAAGACAAGCAAGTAGAGAATGTATGGTTGTAGTTGTTCAATACCAGCAGGCCGAAGATAAAAGAGAAGGAAATAAAGAGACCAGCAGTGACTTCTTAGACAGATAGTGTCTCTGCAGCTTCAGTGCTGGCTCAAAGATCAAAAGTTCAACTTAACTATCAGAATGTACTTCTATGAAAAATTGAAAGCATCATCAACAATGGTAAATAAAAGGAGGAAAAGGAGGAGAATAATCATGAAGATATCCCTGACTTCAATGCAATGCCAAAGGAAGAACAAATGTGTGTATGTTTGTGTGTACAAGGCTGTGAGTATGTGTCTGTATATGTGTGTGTGTGTTTATTAACTCATTAGTTCAGCTGGTTATTTATGTATTATTTTCTCCTTTCCTTAGGTTGTTCTATCAATAGATTCACTTCTTATCTGACTTCAATCTTTCACTCACCTTTATACACACATTCTTAAATAATATATTTCATTACATATACACATATAAATGCACATATTTATATCTGTGTCTATAATGCAGACATTTACACACACACACACACACACACACACACACACATACACACATTTGTTATTTTTAAACAAGAATGTTGTTGACAGTGACTTCGAGTTTCAACCAGCTAATCTAGCTAAGAATGATAAATTTGTACTCTAGAAATGTATGGAGTAACTCATCAGATTAATGTAAAATTGTTTTTACTATAATTGTACATAAAAACAAACATTAACAAACATTAATATAGATAGATAGATAGATAGATAGATAGATAGATAGATAGATTGATAGGGTAGATAGATTGATAGACACAGATAGATAGTTATTTATCTAAAACCTGTCTCTATAAGGGATCATTCTGGCAAAGTAAAAATGGTTTGACTATGCATGATGCATGGACAATAACATTCAATGTTTATAAAAATGCATGTCGATTTAGCTATTATGCACAACTACTAAATATAGAAATCTGGATAAGAAATTTCTAAGTGCAGCTCGAATATAATACAGCTTAATACTGCAGAAATCAATATGAGGTAAATTGTGCCCAACATGCAATGCAGTAGTGATACATAAGAGCTCTTTTAGCATTTCAGTTATATAAGAAACTACTTTACATTCTGTTGTAAGGGGTTACTTTTTAACTTATAACTGCAAAAATTGTGAACTCCAGCAGTTATACTGAGCTGACTCTTTGACAAATCAATTGAACTTTTTTCTGGATATGTTCATCTGTCAGTAAACAGGTCATAGCAATTGCAAAGAAGGAAACAACATGACTGGTAAATTTACTTCTTTGTTAGCACTTATAGAAAGATTCCAAACTATGTGAGAGAAAAAGTGATGTTATCTCTCTTCTGCCTGCTAAATTACATGTCTATAAGGGTTTTATTAACACTTGTAAAACCCTGATGGATTGCATTTGAGAAAAATTGGAGATGACTAATTCAGTATAATGGCTGGTATAATAATATGATTAAAACATGGAATTGTTATTGGAACATTAGTTCTGATTCCAAATTAGTAATTGCTCTCCATGATCTGGATCTAAATTCCAGCAGCTCAAGGTATCCGAATTTTGGTATCTATCAGAGCTTAGTATGGAGTGTGGTTATGAAGAAAGACAAAATAGTTTCAAATAGTCAATTGCTTCTTGAATTTTGCCAGATGAAATCCATCAAGGTTTTACAAGAGTTAATAAAACCTTTATATGTATGTAAGTTAGCAGGCACAATAAAGATAACATCACCTTTTCTCTCACATCCTTTGGAATCTTTCTATAAGTGCCAACAATATATATATATATATAGCTGGAATTTACAAAAAACAAAACAAGGGACAAAGACAGGCGTGTAATAAACAACAAACAGATGTATTAGTTTAATGCTTGGGAAGTGAGAAAGTCTTTTGTGTTTTGAGC
>NC_068984.1:27344635-27347355 GCF_001194135.2 Octopus bimaculoides
GAGAAGGAGAGTTGAGCCCATGTGTACACACACACACACACACGCCTGTATTTATTTTTAGTTGATGAATCTAAAGAAAGGGTTTAGTACCGATGACTTTTGCCATGACCAGTGAGCTTGATATGGTTTATGTCCCGTTGAAACTATTGTGAATAAACAACTGCAAGAAAGACATGAACAGAAAGAAAATTTCAAAGATTTGATATTCTGGGGAAGAAGGACTGAAAAGGTCATTAGTATAGAGCCAGAGCTGGAGGTTGGGTGCAATAGAAGATGATCCGAAGTAGAGAGATAAAGGAGTCAGGAGTGTCTAAATGGAGAAAGTACAAGACCAGCCAGTTCTGAGGAACACAGGCCATTATAGTAGCAATAAAAAAATAGAGAGAGGGAGACAGCATGCCTGTGGGCATACTGTCTTCTTTCTCTGTCTTTTCTATCAGATTAGATATTCCTAAATGCAGCTTGAATGTGATGCAGCTCAATGTTAGAGAAATCAATAAGATGTAAAAAGTGCCTGATGCGCAATGCAGTTGTTGTTCAAGAGATCTTCTAGCATTTCACTTTCATATGAAATTGCTTTACACGATAATGTAGTTTTTTAAAATTTATAACTGCAAAAAATTGTGGAAACCAGCGACAAAACTGGGTTGACTGTTGAGTGGCTCTTCACTGGAAAGTGCTGCAGGGTGTCTGTGTGCATAGCAGCTGTAATCCATTGTGGGCCTCACTTGATCTTTGTTGAGTGTCAGTAAATGTTGAGGACTTAAATATTTTCTGGTCCTGAAGAGAAGGACTAGTCTTTGGGATGTAGTACTAGTTATGTAATAGATGTGCTTTCACTAGGAGAGATCCTTGGTGATGATGAGTGCTTGTGTTTCATTTTTTACTGTTAAAATGTACGATTGACATGATTCTACTGGAGTTGCTCTCAAGGTTTCTGTTCATGGAGTTGATGCAGGTTTGTTGTGCGGTATTTAGATTGTGTGCATGATGCATACTTAGAGAAGGTTAAGGAGGAATGAAAGGTCATATTATTTGCATAAAAATTGGCATTGTTTGATTAATTAATTTATGTTAGAAGGAAGAGAGTGGGACACAAAACCAAACCCTGAGGAACATCAGAATTTAGAATGAAGCAGAAAGTGCTCCATCAACAGACGCTGTGATGGTGCAATTCAATAGGAAGTACTGATCCAAGAGATGAAAGAAAGCTGAGAAGCTTTGACAGGATATTCACATGCTAGATATACTTCTCTAAAGCAATGACATTATTTTTACTGAAAATTTGTTAAACCAGAACCCACTGGTGAGTGACATAAGAAAGCAGGTCTTCTATGGATTTTGTTCAGCAAAAGCCATACTAGCAGTCACTGAGGAATAAAAGATTAAAGGTATTTACGAATGCCATTGTTAATGGCTGTCTCCGTTACCTTAGAGGTGTTGGAAGGGAGTGCAAAAGAACAATAATTGGCTGGGTTAAAGGGGGTAGCTTTCCCTAGAATGGGACATAGTGAAGTATGGTTTTAAAATGCTAGGGTATATCTTTGAAGAAAGAGTGAAGGTTAAAACGATTTGGTGAGTCTAAGAGAAAGTTTTGTGGTGCAATGTTTGAGTGTAATGGAAGCTACAATGTCAGGGCCAGTGCCCTTGTTGGTTTGAAGCAGTTGAAAGTATTTCCACTCTTTATATGTATGTATGTGAAGTGAGGAATCTGGTAGGATGGAAGTATGTGTAGATTTGGAGTATGTATAGATTAGTCAATGATGTTAGGCTGAATGCAGAGCAGGAAGCAAAAGTGAAGACTTTTATTATGAGAGTAAACTCATCTGGATTTAAAATCTGACTCTAAAGAAATGAATATTGAATACTACAATAGATTGAATTTATCATTCCTGTAGCTGAGATTGATTCAGTAACTTTGATCTTAAAATATTTTAGCTACTAGTTCAGTTGAAGAATAAACTACTTTACAAGACAAGTTTGAAACTGTGACCTTCAGTGAATAGAGATTGGCAAACATCACATGCTTTCAGAAGGGGCTATGCCCAGAGCTTTTACAGGTCCTGTGAAACCAGTGAGTCTGATTATGTAAATGATCCACTTAAATTATTTCCCATCCACACCTGCTGGAAAGATACATGCAGGGAAGAGATTCTAGAATATTGACATTTTGGGGTGGTTGGACTGGGTGTAAGGGTTATTAGAGACCCTGAGGGATTGGAAACATAACAGGTTTTGTATTGTGTTCGTGAGTAAAGAATTATAAATCTACTCACCTTAGTTTAATTTATATTGAAACAGCTTCTGCTCCTACTTAACAGTTGACGGGGGAGTGATGGGTTTGGGAAAGTATATGTAAAAACAATTATTCCAACAATATGCAAATGAATCAACATACAAAAAAAAAATAAATGTATCCAATACATGATAGCACAAGAAACTGAGAATAAATCAGTTTTGAAAAGAATTTTTAAAAAGACAACAAAAAGAAGAGTAATACTTCTAATGGCTGTGGTTATTCAAGTCAGTCTGTTTTCTATATTTTAGTGTTTTTTTGTAAAAAATTACATTTGAGTTTATTTCATTTTTGCGTACAATTGTAAAATATGTGAGCATGCTTATGTGAAAGCTACATGTACCTGTTGCTACATGTACTGACATATTTATGTATTAATGTATGTATGTAAGCATATATATATATATCTATATATTTATATATA
>NC_068984.1:27347788-27359752 GCF_001194135.2 Octopus bimaculoides
ATATATATACATATATACACACACACACACATACACACATGCAATCACATATGTGTGTGTGCATATGATTCTCTTCATTTCAATTAGAAAAAAAATTATTGGTTTCATTTTCTTACAAAATTGGTAATCTTTTAAGGAACCATTTGTTAATACCCCCAGGATAAGTTTTTCCATATTGCCTAAATCTATAGAGTTCTTTTTAAATCAATTTAACTTTCTTTAATAATCAAAATTTCTTCATTTCCTTCCTACAAATAATCCAATTAACAATTATGCAAATAAGAAAACAAGTGGGAATTCCTGCCTGATGTGGCATGCAACAGAGAATGAATGAATGAATGAATGAATAAATGAATGAATAAATAAATAAATAAATAAGTAAATAAATGAATAAAAGCATTTCTGAATATCAGACATATAATGAATTGGTATTTTGATGAGAAGAATATAAATAATGAAGTTAACTATTCAACCAGAATCTGCCAAAAAATTATGTCATTTTCTTTGATGAAAAATCTAAAATTTTATTCAGTTTATTATATCTTATTATATGCTCTTTATCATTAACATAATCTCCTCATCTTCCTCCTCTTTTCTTCTTCTTCTTCTTCTTCTTCTTCTTCTTCTTCTTCTTCTTCTTCTTCTTCTTCTTCTTCTTCTTCTTCTTCTTCTTCTTCTTCTTCTTCTTCTTCTTCCTCCATTCTCCTTCCTTCTTTCTCCCATCCTCATCTGAGTCATTTTATTCCCCCTCTTTCTCTCATATATATATATATCATCCTCATCATTTAATGTCCATTGTCCATGCTGGTATGGGTTGGATGGTTTGACCAGGGATAGTATGCTGAGAGGCTGCACCAGGCTCCAGTTTGATTTGGCATAGTTTCTACAGCTGGGTGTCCTTCCTAACACCAAAGACTCTGAGAGTGTAAAGGGTTCTTTTACATGCCACTGGCATGGAGGTCATTTGTGTGACACTGGGGTGCTTTTATGTACCACGGGCACGGGTGCCATCTGCGTGACACCGGTATTCATCACGACTGTGATTTTGGTTTAAATGGTTTTGTCAAGTTTTACAATTCTGTAAATAATAATCATATGTTTTCATAAGCTTAAAGCTTATAGTGATCACTGTGCAAATGGCTATTAGAATATATATATATATATATATATATACATATATATATATGTATATATATATACATATAATGAACTTGATAAGCTGAAAGATATATATATATATATATACATATACATATGATGGCCGTCCACTTGTGACTGAGGAAGACCATTGTTGACCTTCAAGAATATTGTGTGCTCTAGGACTAACTTATATTTTGCATTTGCAGCTCCATTTGTGGCTAATGAGCCCTGCTCTTGACAAGCATACACGACTGCAAACATTGCAGACCATGCTTTCCCCATTCACTACACCATCAGTGCACTTTTAAGCAGCACACTTAAGTTCTTCATGTTGAATACATGCTCTCTCAAAAGTGTCAACCCTCTCCTTAACCTGCTTCTTCCATCTGTAGCAATTACAGGTATTGTTCTCTCAGTCAATCTTCTGCATATCACAGGCCTTTAATGAGGACTTGACACACATACATACATACATACATGCATACATACATACATACACACACATATACACAAATTCATACATATATACATATAATCAGGCTCAAACACATACATATCATTATGTACATAGTTGAGTAATGATATGGAGAAGGAGTACTCAATGCAAACATATAGTGCTGTCATATCTTTAAGCTGGTCTAGTGGCCTGTTACTCTGAAGTTTCCAAGTTAGACATAAATTTACCCAACTCCAATGGTGAAAGTGGTATGGGTTGGATGGTTTGAAAGAAAGGAGATAGTCAGCCAGAACTGCCCAGGCTCCAAATGGTGTGCAGAGAAACAATGTGTGCATTGACAGTGTTAGTAACAATAGTAGAAATAGTAGCAGCAAAATTAATTAAAATAATAGTGGTAATATTATTAATAATAATAATAATAATAATAATAATAATGCAGAAGAAAAAAATGCTTTCTAATTGATATTCTTACCAACAGATGACAACGCTTTTGTAAAAGAAATGGAGAAACTTTCAAAATACATGCAAATAGAGGTAACTTGAATGTGGAGTCTAAAAACAGAAACAATTCCTATTGTAGTGGGTGCATAAGGTACGATAAAAATAATATTCACATAAATACATATATTACAGACAGAAAATAGCACTACTAGGCACCGCACACATCCTATGTAAAACACTTTCAATACAGTAACCATAAGAGCATCACAACAAACTACAGCACATACGCAAGGCACACAGAGCTGCACTCGGTAGTACAGTGAAAGCACGTTATAAAAATATGACTACTGAGTAATAATAACAATAACAATAATAATAATAATAATAATGATAATAATAACAACAACAACAACAACAACAACAATAATAATAAGGTAACTCAAATGTGGAGTTTAAAAGCAGAAACAATTCCTATCATATTAGGTATGATAAAAAAATATTCAGACAAATACATAAAAAAACCAGGACTAAGAAATATACATATAGCATACTGAAAATAGCACTACTAGGCATCACACACATCCTAAAATACTATTGAATTTCATTCAATTTTTAAAAAAGATAAAATTGGACAGAACTTATGGGATGACCTGATAACAGAAAGGTGCATTCAAACAGTATTGTTTATTTACATCATCATCATCATCATCATCATCATCATCATCATCGTTTAACGTCCGCTTTCCATGCTAGCATGGGTCAACACCAGGACTTATTCTTTGTAAGCCTAGTACTTATTCTATCGGTCTCTTTTCTCTAACTGCTAAGTTACAGGGACATAAATGCACCAATACCAGTTGTCAAGCGATGGTGGGAAAACAAACACAGACACAAAGACACACACACACACACACACACACACATATGTATATATGACGGGTTTCTTTCAGTTTCTATCTACCAAGTCCACTCACAAGGCCCGAGGATATAGTAGAAAACACTTGCACAAGGTGCCATGTGGTGGGGCTGAACTAAAAACTATGTGGTTGTGAAGAAAGCTTCTTATCACACAGCAATGTTCATTGTTTCATGCATTGGAGGACTATAAACTTTCTTGAAAACAGGTGTGTGTTGGTATCAGGAAGAGCATCCATCCATATAAAATACTGTCCTAACTTTTTCGTGTTAGATCCATGCAAGCATAGAAAACTAACCATTAAAAAAACGATGATGATGATAAGGAGGAGGAGAAAGAAGAGGAAAAGGAAGAGGAGGAAGAGAAAGAGGAGGAAGAGAAAGAGGAGGAAGAGAAAGAGGAGGATGGCAATGATGATGGTGGCGATGATAATGATGAAGATGATGATGGCGATGATGACACCATTGAAATCAACATATTTTTTTTTCTTTTCATTCTCTTTCTATTTGTTTCCTCTTATTCCTTTCTGTTGAAGACTAAAGGCTCAAAATGTAAAACACTTTTCCATTTTTCCTGAGCATCAAACTAATACACTTGCTTGTTGTTCCTACACCTGTCTTTGTCTTTGTTTTTCTATGGCTGCAGTCAAATGATTGAAACCAGAAAAAGAATAAAAGTTTATACACACACACACACACACACACACACACACACATATACATATACATATATATATATTAATATTTTACAAATATGCATTTCATATACATTGTATGTATCAGAGTATATTGCACTTTATGTATTCTATTTCAATTGTTTTTTTTTTCTGTTTTTGCCATTTTTGTATGCTATCGTACATTCAGCTACATAACATACATTGTAATATATATGCACATGTGTATATATAAGTGTGTGTAATTGCACATCTGTGCGTGTGCATATACGAATATATATATATATACATGTAAGGATAGTCCAAATTAGTTAAGTTATTTAAGTCAATTGAGTACTGCAAAAGCATTCATCTTTATGAAGTGTATCAAAAGAACAATGCCTCAGAGTAAGTGTCTTGACTATCAATCACTAGTGACATTATATCAACTATCTATGTTTCATTGGCAATGCAACACCTATAAATACATTCTAGACATAAATGCTTTTTATTTACTTTGACTGGTATGGCTTAAAAAGCAACATAGTACACTAAATGCATTCATAGTATTTGGGGTTGACCCTTCATGTGCTGGTTTTAAATCAGCATTGCTTTCTGTCTCTTTTCATCATCATCATCATCATCATCATTTAACGCCTGCTTTCCATGCTAGCATGGGTTGGACGATTTGATTAGGGACTGGTGAACCAGACTCCAATCTGATCTGGCAGAGTTTCTACAGCTGGATGCCCTTCCTAACGCCAACCATTCCAAGAGTGTAGTGGGTACTTTTTACGTGCCACCGGCATGAGGGCCAGTTTGGCAGTACTGGCAACAGCCACACTCAAATGGTGTTTTTCACATGCCACCTGCACAGGAGTCAGTCCAATGTTTTGTTCACATGCCACTTGCACAAGTGCCAGTAAGGCGAAGCTGGAAACGATCACTCTCAAATGGTGCTTTTTACATGCCACTGACATGGAAGCGAGACCGTTGCTCTGGCAGTGATCATGCTCAGTTGGTGCTGTTAGCGCTCCACTGGCACAGGTGCCAGTCATCGAATTTGGTTCAGTTTCAATCTCACTTGCCCCAACAGATCTTCGCAAGCTGAGTTTAGTGTTCAATGAAGGAAGGTTGGCATGGGTGCCAGTTATCGAATTTGGTTCAATGTTGATTTCGATTTCGATTTCACTTGCCTCAACAGGTCTTCGCATGCAGGGTTTTGTGTCCAAAGAAGGAAAGGTATGCATAAGTGGGCTGGCTACACCCCTGGTAAAGGCCACAGGTTATGGTCTCACTTGTCTTGCTGGGTCTTCTCATGCACAGTATATTTCCAAAGGTCTTTTAGTCACTAGTCATTGCCTCGGTGAAGCCTAATGTTCGAAGGTCATGCTTCACCACCTCATCCCAGGTTTTCCTGGGTCTACCTAGGTCTACCTCTTCCACAGGTACTCTCAACCGCTAGGCTGCCAGGTCTTCTCACGCACAGTATATTTTATTATAGCTTTGGGCTGACCAAAGCCTTGTGAGTGGATTTGGTAGACGGAAACTGAAAGAAACCCATTGTGTATATATATATATGTGTATATGTATGTATGTGTGTGCATATGTTTGTCCTCCCATTGTCATTTGACAACCAATGTTGGTGTGTTTATGTCCCCCGTAACTTAGCAGTTCGGCAAAAGAGACCGATAGAACAAGTACTAGGCTTACACAGTACAAGGCTTATGAAGAATAAGTCCTGGAGTCAATTTGTTCAACTAAAGGCAGTGCTCCAGCATGGCTGCAGTTAAATGACTGAAACAAGTAAAAAAAAAAAAAGAAATAAAATGCATCCTTATAAATTTCTGGTTATTAACCACAGTTACACTCCTTATTATCACTATGACATTACTATGACATGCAAATCAGATTTGAATTTCCAGTTCTATAAATTCCATAATAATAGTAAATGTACTTTTATTCTCTGGACAGAAGTGAGATAGGTACACATTTCCTGATAATCTGTTCTAAATAAAACTAAAACTGTCCTGTCTGGGTGGACTGTTTTGTGTCTATCAAGCAATTGTATAGATATATGTTTATATTTTTCACTGCTCAATTAGATATGCAGCATTGACTAAAATTTGCAGAACTGCCATAGATATGGTATATACATTAATATTGCCCTTAGTACATGGCTCCCAACATCAATAATTAATATGCATACATACATTTATACATACAAACATAAGTGTGTATGTGATTGTGTATGTGTGTGTGTGTGTGTGTGCATGCTTGTGTCTGTGTGTGCATGCATGTGCATGTGTGTGTGTGTAATATATTTCTTATCATTATGCATATATGCACATAATTATGAGTGTGTGTATATACATCTATATGATTGTATGAGTGCATAGACAAAGAGTGGAGCGGCGGAGAAAAAGTGACATATACACTCATACACACATTGATTCAATAACAAACGCTCACACAACTACAGACACACACACATACACACCTATGCACATACACTCACACACATACACAACTACATACACACATTCATGCTTATGCATGCATTTACGTATTTCTAACAAACCTATTTCAGCTAGTATTGATATGATTTTTTTTTTACATCTTCATAAATACATATATTTAATATTATATAAAGGCTTTTAGATATGAAAAAGTCACATGTAAAACATAAATGAATGACCAAAAGACATGATTATATTACAAATACATAGGAACATATTGATAACAATATATTATTTTATAAAATTGCATCCACATTCACATATCACAAGTACACATATAAACATACAGATATATACATACACACATACACACACATATATAATACATACATATAAATATACATAGCATAGATATGCACACACACACACACATACATACATACATACATATGTACATGAGCACATGAGCACACCCACCCATGCATACATACTGACACAGATATATATATATATACATACACAAATATAGTGATGAAAGAAATGTGGGAGAAAGAGAGTGAGAGAGAGAAATAATGTGAAAGAGAGAGAGAAAGAAAGCTAGTGAAAGAGAGAGAAAGAGGGAGAGAAGGAGAAGGAAAGAGAGAGAGAGAAAGGGAAAGAGAAAGGACTAAGAATGACAAAGTGCACAGACAGAGGCATACATTGAAGAATAGATAGACATAAATTATCTGACATTAAAGAAAAAAATTATTGCAAGCAAAAATTCTTTCTAGTGACTCTTCAAAGTCTTTTGCCTAACTTTCTCTTGAATTCTTCTGATACATTCCCATCTAAAATGCAACAAATTAAATCGGTAGAAGGGTGAGGAAGAAGATGGTGTAGAAGAGAACTGTGGCTTTCAGATGAAGAAGACAAATCACTTTGATATTGCAATCAATAGAGACTGCAATTCTGATATCAGTGCTGTAGTCTTATGGGAAATCTAATGGTATTCATGGGACAGAATCTATTTTACACTTTGCAATGTTAACTGGCAGTGTGTCAAGACCATTCAGGAGGGACTGTCATTCAATATTGATAGTTTGCAAGTCTTTTCTATAGGTTTTTCTCTCAGTTGTGAAAGTCAATCTGGGAGATTTATAGAATTAGAATAGAAGAAAATGAAGTAAAAGAAGATTCTAGTGCATATTGCTACTCTGAATTCTAAAGCAATGGTTAAAATAGGATAATAAAAAAAAGTAATAAAGAAATAGAGAAAAATAAATGTAGAAATAAGAGAAATACATAAATAAAAATATATATAAAATTGTCAATAATACAAACAATTAGGTAAAAATGTATTACATAAATAACTAAAATAAACATATAAAGACCAATAAATAAAATAAATTGATAAACTATACAAAATTGAATAAATAAATAACATATATGAATAAAATCATTCTTTAAATAAATTAAAATAATGATTCTAGAAAAATAGAATGTTTAAAAGAAGGTACTTAAAATAAAAAGCAAAACTTGAAATTTAAATAAAAATGAAAAAAAAAGCGTGAATTAAAAATTGAAATTAAAGTATATAATTTGGAAATGTAAATTAAACCAATGGAATATATAATTAAATAATTACAAAATATATGAAATAAGAGACACATCATTAATACAGTAATTAAATGTGTTCATGATATAAGAGGTCTAAACTTAAAACAACAAATTTTCAAAAATAAGTGGAAGTTTACTGTGGTTGAAATTTGAGGTTTAAAATATGCTGGTAGTGGTTTCATTGGTCCTATAGTAACATAAATTAATATTGATTTTGGTCTACAAACTCTGAGTATTGATTAATGAAACTAAATCTTGAGAGTGTTTACTACATGTCTATATTGTTTTGGGCATCGGAAAAATATGACGAACATTCTGCAGAAGTAATTCATCTGTTTAACCATTATTACTAATGCTGTTGAGCTTCAAATAAGGGCCAAGTGAACAGACCTTAATTTCAAGATTATTCCCGTTAAATGCTATTGCCTTAAAAAACCAAAAGGATATATTTGATAACATACATCTAGATATGTGGAGACATGTGGCTTAGGGTGTCAGCATCATGATCGTGAGATTGTGGTTTCAATTCCTGGACTAGGCAACGCGTTGTGTTGTTGAGCAAAGCACTTCATTTCACGTTGCTCCAGTCCACTCAGCTGACAAAAATGAGTAACGCTGCGATGGACTGGCGTCCCATCCAGCTGGGGAACACATACGCCATTGAAACCGGGAAACCAGGCCCATGAGCCTGCCTAGGCTTTAAAAGGGCGCATTTATTTATTTACATCTAGATATACACTTACTGGCAAAAAAATAGCTGGTATTGTCATGACTAAAATGACTAGGTCTACTTAATCTGAACTGACTTGGAGTTAAATGATAGTCACAATCTCTATCACTACTAAGTGTAACTTCTCAGCTTGATAACAGCCTAACCACAATAATTGTTTCTGATTGAAGCACAAGGCCAGCAGTTTCACAGTTGTGGGCTGTTCAATTATATTGACTCCAATACTGGCCGGAATGTGGAGTGTTGTTATATGGGAAAATGTTCTCATTGAAGATGAAAAGAAGGGTCTATAGGAGTTACGTGAGAGCTGCAATGCTGTATGGGAGTGAGCCATGGTGTCTGAGAGGGAGAGAGATGGCAGTTTTGAGAAGTACTGAGAGAGCACTGGTGAGAGAAATGTATAGTTTGAGGCGGTTTGATAAGAGGAGGATTGAGGACTTGATGGGGATGCTGGCGGTTGGAGGAATCAGTGGAATGGTTGGCAAGGGCGAATGGAGTGCGGTGGTATGGGCATGTGTTGAAGAGGGATGAGGAGCATGTTCTGAGGAGGGTGCTTGAGTTTGAAGTAAATGGACCACAAAAGTGAAGTAGACCAAGGAAAATGTGGAGGGGACAGGTGGAGGAGGAGATTAGGAGGGTTGGCCAGAGAAGGGAGGATGCCCAAAACCAGGCAAGATGGTGAGATGATGTGAGGGCGGTTGCTATGGCATTGAGGTAGATTCAACCACTCCCATTAACAGGAACAAAATCTGGATTTACAACACTGGATATTGATGATGATGATAAGAATGAAAGGTGATGTTGATCCTGGCAGATTTGAACTAAAAATGTAAAGATCAAGTGCAAATACTACAAAGCATTTTGTACAATGCTCTAATGATTCTGCCAGGTCCCTACTTTGACTACAACTGAAATAATCCTTTCTTCTAAAGGCACAAGGCCTGAAATTTGTGGGGAAGGGGCCAGTCGATTTCATCGACCCCTGTGTTTCATTGGTACTTAATTTATTGAACTTGAAAGGATGAAAGGCAAAGTCGACCTCGGCGGAATTTGAACTCAGAATGTGAAGACAGGACAAAATATTGCAAAGCATTTTGCCCGGCGTGCTTACAATTCTGCCAACTCACTGCCTTTACTTTACTATTAATAATTCTTTCTACTAAAAGCACAAGGCCTGAAATTTCTGGGGAGTGGGTTACTCGATTTCATCAACCCCAGTGTTTTACTGGTACTTAATTTATCGACCCTGAAAGGATGAAAGACAATGTCGACCTCAGTGAAATTCGAACTCAAGACGTAGCGGCAGATGAAATACCACTAAGCATTTTGCCTGATGTGCCAACGATTGCCGCATTACACTACAACTAAAATAATGACTGCCACCACCACAACTGCCAACCACAAGCGAGCTTCTATGTAGTCATTTGATCTGCTGGAAATAAGAGCTAAATTTTTTAAAACCACATTTTACTGTCTTATAAAAGCAAAGGTACATTGAATAATGTAGTTCAACATGTAGTTTGGAGATAAGATGGGATAATCATGGCTGGAATACTTTGATTATAGGTTCTCTTAATCGCAGTCAGTCTGGAGTTAAACAACAAAAACAACATAATTAGTGAATTAACACTTACTCCTACCTTCGCTGCAACAACAACACTTACCACAACATTGGTTATTACTATAACACCAAAAACATTGATTTCAGCCATAATGTCAAGGATAATATTATTACTGTTCTTGCTGTTTTAGCCCAAGGTCGATCCTAAATCAAATGCATTTCCCACAATTAAATGCAGTTCAGCTGTGACAATCTCATCATTTTGATATCTATCGCTACATTATCTAATACATTTTACAATTTTTTAAGGTGGTAGGGTAAAATTTGAGAAGATCTGGCTGTTATTTCTAGCAGATCAAAGGCCTGCAAAGAGTCTTCTTCATAGGATGCAATAATAAATAAGGCTGAGCTTGACGGTGACAAACATTACAATAAGCATTGTTATGATTGTTATGATGCTGTTGTTGATTTGATTGGCTCTATCTCTTATACTACAAAACTGGCCTTGTGCCAAATAATAAATAAATAAATAAATATAAATCATTATTAATACCATCACTATTATCCTTACATTGTTCATACTGTTAGTCTTTCCATTAATAAAACTCTCATTATAAAAGTAACTACATATACAGAGGAAGTAAGAAAAACAAAAACAGTATCAACAACAGTACTGGTTTAGCAACTTTCTCCCCCCCCTCTCTCTCTTTCATTCACTCTGAGTGTGTGTGTGTCTGTCTGTCTGTGTCTCTCTGTGTCTGTTCGTCTGTCTCTCTCTGACTGTCTCTCTCTGTGTTTCTAATTTAGTTATCACTTTTGCTGTTGCTAATTCACTTATTACACGTACCATTGCTAATTTAGTTAGTATTATATTGTAAGTTGATTAAGTCACTGTTTCTGATTACTGGTTTTGTGTACATTTTTTTTACAATCATTTTACTGTACCACATTTTTCTTCTGTAATGTTCCCTGGAATTTTTCTGTAATTTACAATATAATTATATGTGTTATCGCTCGTCCATCTGTATGATAATATATATTTCTTTCTCATTAACTCATAAGGTGCAATATATTTTTTATTAATCTGACTCAAGAGGACAGGATCCAGATCTTCTTTAACACACATCACCTTATATAACTTAGAAATAGGGATAACCGGGAGCTGATAATACAAATATGTTTTCGATTTAGAGTATTACAAGTTTTAGTGGATCAAGAAAAAATTAATCTGAGATAGAGTTCCAGAAGACTGCATCTCCAGAAGGATTACAGAAGAGTTTAATAAAAATATACAGCATTATGAAAGGAAAGTAATGATTGTTGGTATTAGAATATAATGAGTACAAACAGCTTAAATCATGGTAAACCAAGTTATTCTTATTTTGAATTGTATAACTAAATGTCTTTATAAGTGATGCAGTACAGGAAAAATTCAAACATGTCATCTCCAATAGTTTTCAAGTTCTTCCAAGCAGATAAAAATATTCATATCCATGCTTGCTCATATTTAGTTGTTCAGAATTAATTGAAAATTCATACATAAATATATACATTCATACACTTTGAACTTTCATGCATAAAAATATACATACATACACACTACACATATGCAAGAACAAGTATATGATGGTTTCTGAATTCCAACATAAGATACATGATTTAATGAAAAGAAAATGTAAAGAAATGTCAAGAAAACATTAATATAAGGCAGTAATCTGTTTTAGCTATCACAGTCATATTAAAAAGTTTCCATAAAATGTATAATAGATGAATTATGAATAAATGAGCCAAGAAAATGGTGAATAACCAATAATTAAGTATAATATTTATTAGAAATTTATTGCCATCTGCTAGTTTAATAAATATGGAGATTTAATCAAACAGCAGTACAATAATTAAAAGATCTGAGATGTTAGCTGTTAAACTCCTTTCATACATCAACATAACAAAATTATGTATATGTATATATATATATATATATATATATATATATATATATATATATATAT
>NC_068984.1:27361439-27361853 GCF_001194135.2 Octopus bimaculoides
ACACACACACATGTACATACACACACACATAAACCCTTTGCTTACTCTCACCCTTATCTCTTAGTTTAAGCAAACACACATTTACATACACACATACAAGCATGCATACAGAGAAACATAAGGCCAGTTCTCAAACAGACTCACAACAGACGTTGGAATGAGAAGGAAAGTCATTAAGTCACTGAAAAAGTTGTGAGCAGTAATAAAAGAACTTTGACTAATAAACAACCGATTGATTGTTTAACCAGCACATTAAACTAAAAAATAATTAGTTGGTAAAATATTTAACCAATTGACTAACAATAAAGAAGTGGAACTGAGCCTTTGCATGTGTTATAATTGGCATAATGACTCTCCCAAGAAAAATAATATATATATATATATGTATATATATATATATATATATATATATAT
>NC_068984.1:27364473-27372202 GCF_001194135.2 Octopus bimaculoides
TTCTTCCTGTTCTTCAATGCAGGCAAATAAGGCATTCCAAATAGAAACAACATGCTGTCATTGAGCTATTGATGAAGGGGTACAGTCTGCTTCACATTCATAGAGGTTTAAATAGGGTTTATGGAGATAAATTCATTAACAAAAGCAATGTAAGAGACCATAAACATAACATCAATCAACAGTAAGTGGATGAATTGGCATATGTGACACATCCTTGAACTTGCTGTGCAACTGGATTCTGGGTCCCAATGCAATGCATAAGATGGTAAAAGTGTGTATAAAGTTAGTTCCTTGGCAGTCGATACTCAATTTGAAGATGAAAAGTAGAAACCTGCTCTGACCTGCAGGAAGCACTTACAGTTAATGAAGAAATATTTCTTTCTGTCTTCAGTTTGGTAACAGGAAATTAAATGTGGCCATATTTTTATGGTCCAGAAACGAAGGCTCAGTTCATGGAATGGTATTGCACCTCTTTGTCAAGATTAAGATGTTCAAGAGCCTGCATTTGGAACAGAAAGTCATGATGACTGTTCTGAAGATGACATGGGTATCAACCATTCTTCTTGATTTTCTGGAAATTGAGACACTCAAAATGCTTAGAGAAGCCTTTAAAAGAGACCATACAAGAATCTGAAAATGGTGCACATTCATTGTAATAATGCAAGACTACATACATCCTGGCAAGAAATCAGGCAATCAGAATATTGGACTGGTCAGTGGTTCCTCTTCCATTGCAACCACTGAGTTCCACTTGTTTATTTCAAGGAAGGATAGTCTTTGGAAACAATGATTTGATAACAAAGATGAGGCAAAAAAGGCATAAAAGACATGAAGGAGAGAGGTTATATCTGAAAATTTTCAAAGAAAATTGAGCAGCTAGTTTCAATGATGATACAAATGCAGCACTTAAGAAGCAATCTATGTTAAGTAGTACTCTATAAGAGTGCACACGCTAATACACGACCCATGTTATATTCCCCACTCATGTTGCAACCACGACAGGGGCAAAACTAGTCGGTATACAGCACTTACTCGGTATTGCCTGTATTTTTAGGGTTTGGTTGACTCCAATACCCTTCATAACCTTTATATATATATCATCATCATCATCATCATTTAACAATCATTTTCCATGTTGGCTAGTTTAACCAGAGCTGGCAAAATGGGGATCTGCACCAGACTTGATTTGGCATGGTTTCTATGGCTGAACCTCCTTCCTAGCACTAACCACTTTACAGTGTTTCCTGGGTTGTTTATGTGGTACTTCATGGGTGCTTATATATATATATATATATGATAGATCGCTAGCCACTACACATTCTTTATTTTCTCTCCTTGTTTCTTTTTGTGGAAGAGCATAGGTTTGAAACGTTAAAGACTTTTTCACTTCCTGAGCATTATACTAATGCATCTGTTTGTTGTCTACACCACCTGTCTTCATCTTTTGTTTTTCTGAATTCTACCCTATATATATATATATATGTAGAGAGAGAGAGAGGGAAAGAGAGAGAGAGGGAGGAAGAGAGAGAAAGAGGGAGAGAGAGAGAAAAAGCGAGAGAGAATTGGAATTACAAAATAGCAAGCTAATGAGTATTTTTTGAAGCACAAATATATTAGCACCGTATATGACAAAACTGTGGTCAATAATACTGACTTCACCTTCAACTTTTCTCAAACTTTGCCTGGAAATGAGAAATGTTATTAATTCCATGACCTAACAATTTAGACAACTAAGTATTTAAGACATCTAAAACAATTAAAACACCCAGAATATAACTGCATGCAGTCTACAATGACTTGATTATATCAAGAAAGTAACCAGTTAGGTTGACATTAATGTATTCCAATTGAAATACTAATGAAGTTTTCATGGGAAAAGAACAAGTTCTTAAAAGAAAATGGTTAATACTTTGGAAGAATTTATTGAAAAATCAATAGTGGTTAGTATAGAGAAGAGATAGTCACTTTCTCTGAGAAAATTATTTCTCTAACGTTATTTGAATTATTTCACCTGCAGCAAAATAAATCATTGCAAAATTCCTGTAAGATATTCTTGAATTTCACATCATCATCATCAGTGACATCTCTACATAACAATAATTTGATTTTGTTGAATTTATATATCTATTTCGAAGATGGCTGTTTAAGCATGTTGTTTTTGTTTCATTTTTTTTACTTCAAAGTATATTGATAAGATACACCACATAGAAACTGGAGCATAACTGGGATGGCGAATTCTTATTGTCAACCAGCTTGCTTTCCTCTGTTGATGTCTCATTCTGCCAGCTTCCCTTACAGTTACTTTCAAAGATGTTACATCCAGTTCGATATTTTCTCCTTCACTGCTGATGATCAGATGCATTAATAGTCCCTGAGGAAGCATCAATATTGAAGTGAATGAATGTTTACTTTAGTTGATTCTTATATCACTGTTCCAGTGTTCTTACTGGATGTTTTTTGTCTTTGCAACTCTCTATATAATCATATCTTGAATATTTGAAACTCTGATAACTTCATTTAGAAATTATCATGGAAGCTCTATAATCTTTTAAGCAGTACATAAACAAGCATATATAACACACAGTGATAGGACTACTCTTTAGAGTCCTAAAAATATAGTGAACATGCTTTAAACATGAGGACTGTTGACACATCTAGTTATAAATATCTTTCTCTCTCTCCTTTTTCTCTCTTTGTCTTTGATCTCTCCATCTCTCAGTCAATCCGTCTGTCTGTCTAACTGTCTCCTCCCTCACTCTCACTCCCTCCCTCTATCCCCTCTCAGACTTTTATTCAGCTGGGTGATTATTTAGCAACATCAGTGAATAGTTTATTTACTGTTTTGCTATATCGGTGGCAACAAATTTTTTCATGGCATGTGACTGTCTGTGAATACATGCTACTGACAAAGTGCAATGAGGAAGAAATGCATCTACATTGCCACCAACTGCTGCTAGGATGATTTTGTCAGGACAAATACGGCCACAAATTCACCTATTACAATGTATTCAGTGGTTACCTCTACAGCACAATGGATTATAAAATTTCCCAAAGTGTTCTCAGTAACCCCTTTTTCTACACTTTGGAAAATCTTATAATCCAATGTGTGGTAGTGGTAAATATTTGCTCTATTAGTGTATCTAGTAGTTTATAAGCCTGACTAAAGTGCCAAGGAATTGAATTTAACTGTGAACATAAGACACTTGCCAATGTAGAGCGCTGACACAACTTACACAGAGTATTTATACTTGAACCTTGCTAAAGTTAATGAAATATCTTGGCTAGTGATACATATGAGTGCCAATGACAAGACATGAAATTCGAGTTTATTTTTAGGTTACTATCTGGAACAGAATATATTTGGCTTGAGGCAGAACTGTGATTTGTCATTAGATTTGACTACATCAAAGATTATATTATTGAAAAATGTATAATACACAGTTACAAGGTAGTGAATTAGCAGAGTCATCAATGCATCAAGTAGAATGATTTGCAGTATTTGTTCTAATCCTCTACCCTCTGAGTTAAAATCCCACCATGGTCATCTGTGTCTTTCAGCTATTTTGAGGCTAATAAAAATGTACAAATCAAGGCTGAAAGATTGGTAGAACTGTAAGAACATCAGACTGAACACCTTGAAGTATTTATTCTGGCTGCTTGCATTCCAAGTTCAAATCTCACAATGGCTTACTTGGATTAGAGACTTAATCCATTGTCTGGTTAGCACAGTCACCTTGGACCTTGGGTGTATTAATGGATTACACACTGTTGCAAGCATTATATGTTTTAGCAACAACAAATTTATTAAAAATATAGAACCATTCTTGCTTAGTCAAAATACAGAAGAGATGTCTTTGAACACCTTGAAAAAAGAAATCCTTGAATACCAAATTGAAGATTTTTTCCTCTTTTCCACCTGTTCTAGAGCCCCTGTAACTAGTCATGAGCACTGCCTACCTAACTAAAAAGCAAAAGAAAAGAAAATAGATGCTTTTAAATCACGTAATTCCTGAATATTTTACAGGTGTCATTCGTATTTTCATGCTTAGTTAACAAATGTTTCATATGCAAATGATTTCCAATGCAGGTGATAATACAGGTAATTATGATATTAAATTTTCCCATTAAAAATCAACCATAGACAGAAATACATTGGATTCTACTTCTGGTGAAATTAGATAAATTCCTGTTTGTTTGGATCAAGTGATATTTTATTGGTATTAATCACTAACAGATATATTTTAAGTGTTTATTGACTCTTTTATTTATAGTTTCATGTAATTTATTGACCAGAAATATATTGGCATTATTACCAAAGTGACATGGTATACTATTTTCGATACCATGAGGTAAGTAATTAATGTTTTTATGAATGGAAGTGAAAATGAGCTACAGGTACGTTATAAGTGATTAGGCTTCACTGTGCCAATGTTAACTAGAGTTATAAAATTCAGAGTGTGATGAAAGGTAAGACTTAAAGCACATGTTTAAAAGGTTACAAACTCGATGGTGAGTTAATGTAGATATGAACATCATATGGATGACAATATCAAATGCCTTTCATAGATAAACAATGACTACTTGTGTCTGTTGACCAGTGTTAAGGGACTTACAAGGGACTTCAACAACATCTGTTATGATAGATATCGCTGAGTGATTCTTTCAGAAGTTAAATTACATAAATTTAGAACTTTAACAGAAAATCTGTAAGACATGAGATGATTGTCTTTATAAGGATCTTGCCAATGTTAGAATAAATAAGCAAAAAAATTCTGATTTTCAGTGGGGAATTGTTTCTGAATTATATGATTATTTTGAAATTAGTTGATAATGTTCAAATCAAACAGAATCGATTAAAGATGGAACAGTGTTTTGTATGTGTTATGGTTTAGAAATTTCAATCCAGAAGAACATCGTCTATTTTTGTTGAGTTTTAGTGCTAACGTATCAGATAACAATCCTCTGGGACAAAATGGTGAAACTTTGAAACCATTGAGATTTGAATCACCAGAGAAATCTTTGAAGATCTTTTTAAAGATATGTTATATTTTTATAAGAAATGCACAACCATTCTTCATTTAGTCATAATTCAGAAGAGATTTTTTTGAAGACCTTGAAGAAGTAATGGGATTTCTTCTCTGTCAGGTATATCTGTGGTTATTATGAATTCATTCATTCAGTTTATTAACATATGAAACTACTCCACTTGTTACTGCTGCCACCGCTGGGAGGCTACTGGTGCTGTTGAAGCTGCTTCTGATAATGATGATGATGATGATGACAATGATAATCACAATGATGCTGTTGATGATGATAAAGAAATATTATTCCCATACACTACTTCACATACACATTATCACCATCACTAATTACATCATGATGAAACTACATGATCATTCAACCTCCTAGAAGTAGCAACCAAACCATCTTTTTTAAAAAAAAGAATATATCAGATAATGTAGTCCAGAGTACCCTGCAAAAATAAAACAAAAAGAACTTCAGAAAACTAGCAGGATGGTCATAAATCGAATGCTTTGATCATAAACTTAGCACAGTCCTCACAGGCCTGGGGTTAAATAACAGATAACATCCAATAGTATTGGCAGTATTAATATTTAACTTGCTCAACTATCAGACCTAACATGATAAGAACCAAAACTGTCCAAATACACCATTAAAACATTTTTTTTTTTTTTTCCATAAACTACAAATAGAGTACCACTATGATGACGAAATACAAAAGCAAAAACATTATGTATTCCACCTCAAGCTGAGCTTGCAGTAGATAGAATTTTTACAAAACAACAATGGCATAGCAGATACTGTCTGTTAATAATACTTCCTTCAAAAGCAAAGAATTGCTTTATACATCGTCCTCACATCAAGTCTCCCTTTTGATAGAAGGGCTTTCTTGGACACAAATATTTGTTTGCCTCCACATATTCACCAACATATTCACATATAAACATAGTAAATTTAATAATTGTGGGGTGTGCATGTGCGTGCACATACACACACATACACACATGTATTAAGTAGTTGTTTGCAAATGTGTGTATCAGTATACATACAAGGGGAAGTCAAATATTATCCACACTTTTGCCATAACATATCTTTATTATTGTCATGCTGCCTTCTGCACATGCGTGCTTATATTTGGTACTATTGTGGTCACGTGATCGAAGTTTGAACCAGATCATACCGTTTTTCTTTCTGGCTTTACAGTGTAGGCATGGCTGCTCCACTAGCAATGTGCACCAAAGAAGAACAAAGAGCAGTGACCTAAGAGATGGTAATGGTGAACCAGTTCACCACTACCATCTCCCAAGCTTGTTGAACCTTCTTCGTCAGTGGTGGAGGTTGACGAGTGTCTTGCTCCCTCTTCATATGTCACACTTGTCCAGCCACTTTTAAACTTCTCAATCCACTCATACACACTTCTACATGGTAGTGCACTGTCTCCATATTGTGCTAAAGCCTGTGATGAATTTCAGCACCTGACACATCTTCCAGCCAGAGAAATTGGATCATTGCCTTGATTCTTCTTTGGTGCACATTGCTAGTGGAGCAGCCATGCATACACTGTAAAGCCAAAAAGAAAAATGACAAAATCAGGCTCAAACTTCGATCACATGACCAACTATAAGCACACTTGTGCAGAAGGCAGTGTGACAATAATAAAGATATGTTATGGTAAAAGTGTAGGTAATTTTTGACTTCCCCTTGTATGTTTATGTATATAATGTCTAAGTGTATATAGTATAGTATTATAGTACTGTAGACGCATGTATGTATTTATATAGGTCATATCTGTCTCATATTTCTACTTAAATATATACACATCTTGTACATATATGTCTGATCTTTATGCATGCACATATAAACACAGACACATACGTTTCTACAATAGTGCTGGGCTAACCAAAGTCTTATGAGTGGATTTAGTAGACAAAACTGAAAGAAGTATGTGTGTGTATATATATATATATATATATACATAATTAAGGGATCAGCAAACAGTTGCTTCACCATATACCGAAGTTCAGAAATAGCAGCTAAAAAGCTGAGACTCCAACAGATAGCATTACTTGTAACTCACAAAGGCAAAACAAGAAGAAAAAACACTTTTACCATATTTCTGAACTTCGGTATATGATGAAGCAACTGTTTGCTGATCCCTTAATTATGTTTATAAATGTATAAGAACTTTTAAATAAGTTCTCCACTGATAATGGTGTTTTCATACCGAAGGGCTTGGTAAAAATTAGTAAATTGTTAATTTGTTAATAAATTAATAAATTGATAAACCTTTACCCTTTTTAATTGTAATAATTATTCACTCCCTGATAGTAAACCGCAAATTTTCTGCGGTATTGCTTGTGACGCACATGGTAATTTCTTGAGGAGAAATAGTGGACTAGCTGGCCGAGGTAGGTTCGGAGGTGTTTTCAGGTTGTGCCAATGCATGATGTTCACTCTGTCATGCATGCACAATTTGCTAGCACCGTCGAATTTACAACTAGAATATCATACCGAAGAGGAAATGGAGTGTTATTGCTCCTAAGCCAGAAATACATCTATGATTAACTTCGACTGGTTTCATTGTTTTTTCTTCTTGTTTTGCCTTTGTGAGTTACAAGTAATGCTATCTGTTGGAGTCTCAGCTTTTTAGCTGCTATTTCTGAACTTCGGTATATGGTGAAGCAACTGTTTGCTGATCCCTTAATTA
>NC_068984.1:27374798-27376209 GCF_001194135.2 Octopus bimaculoides
ATATATATATATATATATATATATATATATATATACATATATATATACACATATATATATACATACATATATATATATATATATATATGTGTGTGTGTGTGTGTGTGTGTATAGATATATTCACAGGGTGTGATGGGTAAATTATCGCCATTTCATATTTTTAATTTTGTGCATCATTGCTTGCTTTTCATTTTGTCAACTACACAGTATAGTAAGTTCAGGTAGGTACCATCTGTGAGAAAAACAACACCATAATGCAATTCGCTCTGCTAGAAATTCGGAAACGACATGCTGTACTGCCAGGCATTTGCACTGGAAGCTCCAATACGAACATTCAGTGTCTGGGTATCAATCTGAAGACAGTGCAGTCTGAGAACATGTATCAAGAGTGATAAAAATCACACATCCAGTCAACATCAAAGTGTTTGAAGTGATCACTAGTGATGGCGACGTTATGCCTCCATTCATCTTCCCACATTTTGCCTCAGATTCAACACAGAGGCCTAAATCAAGTGTCTGGAGGAGGTAGTACTCCTCTGGGTCAAGAGGGTGGCTGCTGGAAGACCCTATGTCTGGCAACAGGACTCTGCACCATGCCGCACAAGCAGGAGAACCCAGTCATGGCTGTAAACAATTTCTGTAACCACATCACTCCTAACATTGGCCACCTAACTCCCCAGACTGCAACCCCCTTAATTATTATGTGTGGGATGCATTTGAGTGAGAGACCACCGAAACTCCTTGTAACACCAAAGATGAACTGAAGGCAAGAAGAGTTGGGTTCATTGTGTGCATATGTGTACGTGCAAGTGTGTATATGCACATACACATGCACATATGCAGTCACACATGTGCATAAACATGCATGCACACATGCAGTCACATGCATACACATGCTCATACGCAGTCACACATGCATGCACATATACAGTCACACATGCACACACACACACACACACACACACACACACACACACACACTTACACACATGAAGTCCCATCCTGATGGTAATTCCTGGCTTCCCAAGCCATGCGTCAAATCTTTCACTTACTGATCCTAGTGCACCAACAACAATTCATACCACTTCTATATACCTGTTTCTCCATATTATCATTGTTATCATTATTATTCTTACTATTATCATTATTATGACGTGAACAAAAATAAATTTCAAATATGAAAATGGATGTGAGAAAAAAAAAAAAATATATATATATGCCAGATGTTTCCTGATATCATAACAATCCATTAAAAACAATAAAATGAGAAATGTTATTTTTTAAAATTCCTGATTGTATATTACTTTAAATTTTTCTATTTAGTTTTTCCTTAAACTTCAATTAACAGCTGTATTCTAAACTAGAAAAAGCAAAAAAAAAATAAAGGGGAAAAAGTTTTATTTCATTTCCC
>NC_068984.1:27379000-27382878 GCF_001194135.2 Octopus bimaculoides
ATATATATATATATATATATATATATATATATATATTTATATGGATATACACATATATATATATATGTACATACATATATATGTATATATATATATATATGCATATATGGGTACAGCACGTCACAAAACGTAAAAGTCAGTAGGAAAACAACTGGTTTTGAACAAATATGCATTTATTTATTGAGAGAAAGTTGATTTGCCTAATAATGTGGGACACAGTGTAGATCAATCAGAGGCTATAAATGGGATTGAACCTGAAACCACATGGCTGCAAATCTAACTTCTTAACCACATTTCAAAAGATGCAAACAATTATGAAGTGGTGATTTTTAAACAGACAGGTTCCTGTTTAAAACTTATTTGGCATCTACTGTCTTTTAGTTGCAACGAAGATTCTTCACATGTGGAAGCACAATCGAAGTCATCTTCATATGTCAGTTCATTGATAGATAAATTAGTAGGTGGACAAAAGAATTAAATCATACAATAAGCAATCATTGATTGAATAAATCCTAGAGAAATAACTTACATATCAATATTGGTCTATAGATAAAACTTAATATTTATTTCTGACATTGGCACATGACCAAAAGTTTTGAAGAAAGGAATCAGTCATTTAAACCCATCTCAGTATATTGCTGATACTTTTTTTACTGAAACAAGAAAGATTAAATTCTTGATAAAATTTGAACTCAGAGCATAAAGGCACGTGACTAAATACTAGAAGACATTTTGTTCATTCTTCTGTGTGAATTAATGATATAGGTACAATGATGAATAAACTGCCTTGCAATCTTTTAATAGACATAATATTAGTTTATAAATGTTAGCATGAGGACAGAGTAAAATGAATGATTCATTTAGCCTTTTAAGAATAATGTATTATGATATATGATAGTTGAAGTCAAAATAGGATATGAAAAATCTTGGAATGAAAAATTAAGATAATATCTTATGAAATTATAGTGCAGCCACTGGCTCTCCAGACCTCAGTCAAACCGTCCAACCCATGCCAGCATGGAAAACGGACGTTAGACGACGATGAAATTGATGATGATGATGATGATGATGATGATGAACTTTCATAATAGACTAGTTAAGCTGGATAAATTTAATTAGATGGCTTGTCATTTCATTTGTATATATTTAGTTAATAGTAAATAGTTACTGGTAAGACAGTGACTTTTGTGATAGCATAAAGAGATCATTATTGTTATTATTGTAATAAACTAGTGGTTCATATATTTTGAGTTTAAATTCAGGGACTGGTAATGTGTGGGAAAATGAATGAGGTACTGTTCCACTAGCCTGAATGTCTTGAGTTCAATTTCATTTCAGCTAGTCTATTAAACATTAGGCCACTATACTGTGAGATGTGACCTCACACAATTCTTTTATTGTTTTAAATCAATGGATCACAGACATACTGGAGCCCTTCTGTTGAGGGTTTTAGCCCACCATATTAACTTCAGTAGTTATTTCAATTTGGAACTCATTTTATCAATAATTTTATCAATAACTATCAAATAGCTAAGCTATTTTTATACTTGACTTTAAGGATGCAACATGAGACACCAGCTTACACTAAAAGTAAACACAGGCACACACATAGATGTTTCTGTACCAAAGGGTTTAAAACAGGTTTTGTTTACCAAATTTGTTGAAGTAAAACAAATGAGATTACCATAAATGTATTAGCCAAACTAGTTTAATGGTCTTCCTTGCAACACATTCATAAATTTAATTCTAGTAAGGACACTGGATTATAAAAGCAAATTAACTTAAATATATGTGGCATTAATTCATATACAAAATTCTAAAATTGCAAAAATACTTAAATTGCAAAAATACTTAAACATCCATAGAAGCTTTTATGTGAAAGTCTAAAAGAATTAAAAGAGAATCAAGATTCTCACATTAGAGCAACAGGATGAAGATAATTTCATGATGAGTCTAATTTGTGAATTGTCTGCACTTTCTGGATAGAATGTTCCCTTTATTATATATAGTAAACTAATGATTCACCTACAAATTGTAAACTTTATGCCTTTTTAAAGAAAGCAACATGAAAATGCTTCATTTCATCATTTCTGAATATGCTATGACATTGCAGAAAATTACAAGCTGAAACAAGCATTTGTATATAAGTAATGCTAAGAAAAATATCATTTATGCTACAAAGAAGAAGTCATTATATACTCAGCAAGCTATCCCATCAAAAATTGACCTTGTGTTTATGGAAGACTCAGCAAGCTATCTATAATAATTTGTATTTGAACTAAATTAATGTCATTTGTATTGCCGTATCACAAAAGAGTATGGTCTTCTTTGTTTACTTGTGCTGTGTTTTTTAATAATAGCATTAACTTAATTCCTTCCAGGCTTTTCTTTAACTACAATTAAACCTCATAGAGAGAGATTTTCAGTTGGAACAACAATATTTTTATACGAGAGCTGAAAACATTGTGAAATCGGTGATGTCAATGGTTTCGACCAACTGAATAAAACAATTACAAAAAATAATGGAAAACAATAAAAAGACCTTCAATCATATTATTTTAGTGGTAAAATTAGTACTTAGATGGTTCCACCTAGTCTACTTACTTCATCTAACAAGGAAAATATTACTGGGTACAAAATTAAAGTTCTCTATTTGTCTACTATTAATTCAACTATAAATTTCTGTATTTTCTTTGGAGAAAATTGTACAGTTTTAATGCAATTTCAGTTTAAAATTGGTAATTGCTACATTGCATCCAACATAAAAATTAAATTGTAATAACATAGGTAATTTCTAGAAACCCTATCATTATTATTGTCTACACATCTATTTTCAAGCTGCAATAGAGCAGAATTGTTATTATGTCTGCATTATTTATTTATCAGTCTATCTATTTACCTGCCTATCTGCCTGCATGTGTGTATGTGCACACACACGTGTATGTACCTACACATACACACACACACACACACACGCACGCACGTATGTATATATACACACATAGTTCATTGATTTTACGTCTGTTCCTTTTTACTAGCATGGGTCAGATGAGTATATTATTACTTTTATATGTCACTATATTATACTTTTAATTTCATGCGTGTGCATTGTTTGTTTTTTATTTTGTCAACTACACAGTATAGTAGGGGCAGTTGGGCACCGTCTATGAGAAAAACAGCACTATGATGCAATTCACTCGGCTAGAAATTTGGAAATGACATGCTGTGCTGCCTGGTATTCGTGCCAGAAGCTCCAATATGAACATTTCAGAGTATTTAGGTGTCAAGCTGAGGACATCATACTGAGAGTGATAAAAATCAAGCATCCAGTCAACATCATGGTATTTGGAGTGACCACTAGGGACAGGGACGTTATGCCTCCATTCATCTTCCCACACAGTCTCAAACTCAACACAGAGACCTACATCAAGTGCCTGGAGGAGGTAGTGCTGCCCTGGGTCAAGAGAGTGGCTGCTGGAAGATCCTATGTCTGACAACAGGCCTCTGAACCATGCCACACAAGCAGGAGAACCCAGTCATAGCTGTCAAACAATTTCTGTGACTGCATCGTACTTTTCCTTTGTTAGTTGTATTTGTCTGTGTTTCTTAGCTCTACACATCTATAAGAGATGCTGGCTTGGAAAGAATACTGCCGTTTAAGGCATTTAACAATGTATCTGCTTCGTGTAGGATACACAAATTATTTGTTATATCAAACTAATTCTACATCCTTATTTTCTACTATGGCTTTGAGTACTGTTACTGACAGTAGACACATACAAACACACGTGTGTGCACGCACGCACACACACATACACACACACACACACACACACGCACACCCATACACATATACATACATTCATACACACATATTT
>NC_068984.1:27382888-27384056 GCF_001194135.2 Octopus bimaculoides
CCATACACATATACATACATTCATACACACATATTTGTGTGTCTATATATATATATATATATATGCTAAAAGAGCACCCCATACACTCTTGGAGTGGTTGGTGTTAGGAAAGGCATCTAGCTGTAGAAACATTGCCAGATCAGATTGGAGGCTGGTGCAGCCCACTGGCGTGCCAGACCTCAGTAAAACCGTCGAACCCATGCCGGCATGGAAAGAAGACGTTAAAAGATGATGATGATGACAATGATTATGATATATATATATATGAGCCTGATGTAGCCAACTGGTTCACAAGTCAGTCAAATCGTCCAACCCATGCTAGCATGGAAAGCAGACGTTCATCGATGATGATATATATATACAGGGGTTGGACAAAATAATGGAAATACCTTAAAATTTTCAAACAAATTTATTTTAATATGGGGTAGAACCACCTTTGGCAGTAATTACAGCTTGAATTCTATGAGGTATGGACTCATACAAAGTTTAAATTGTTTCCAAAGGAATTTTTGTCCATTCTTCAGTTCTTGTAGTGATGATGGTGGAGGATATCGACTCCTTACTTGTTTTTCTAAAATGCACGATAAATGTTCAATAATATTGAGATCTGGAGACTGTAGTGGCCATGTAAGATGTTCAACTTCACTAGAATGTTCCTCGTGCCATTTAGTAACAACTTTAGCTGTGTGAATTGGTGCATTATCATCTTGAAAGATTGTGTTTCCCTCCGGAAACAGTTCCGCAACTATAGGATGAATTTGATCAGATAAAATGCTTAAATAAAATGCTTGACTATTAATTCTGCCATGAAGGGAAATCATTGGGCTGGCAGATTTCCAAGATATAACCTCCCCCAGATTATTACTGATCCTCCTCCATGTTTAACAGTTGGAAGAAGGCAGTCTGAGTCCAATGCTTCTTTTGGCTGTCTCTACACATATATTTGGCTGATGGTTAGAAATAAGGTAAAAGATGACTCGTCCGAGAAAATAACATTCTTCCACTGCTCTAGGGACCAATTCTATAGGTTTTTACTCCACTCTAAATGCTTTGCAATGTTTGTTTTTGAAAGTAGTGGGGCTCTGATTGCAGCCCTCCCATGAAATCCAACTTTGTGCAGCTCCAGGCAAACAGTTTTTGTGAAAACTGGGTTCTTGAGGTGGTAATT
>NC_068984.1:27384066-27391766 GCF_001194135.2 Octopus bimaculoides
TACACCAAACATTTCAGCTGTTTTCATTATGCTAGCACCTGCCATATGAGCACCAACAATTTGACCTCTTTGAAACTCCGATAGATCTGTCATTTAATGAATTTTAATTCCCTTTTTCTGATGATATCTGAAAAGAAACAGCAATTTTAGCAAAACATATTAAGCAACACTAATAATAAATCAAAAAACAGAAATATACAAGCTTTTGATGGTTTTATAGATATTTTAAAATTATGATGCTATGATGCTAGGTGTTTCCATTATTTTGTCCAACCCCTGTATATACAGGGTGGGCCAAAATTAGTGCCCCTATTGTATGTGTCTATTAGTTCAGTAGTCTCTTGCTGCATGCCGTTATTATTTCTATATGTCATTGATTATTTGATGTATTGAATTTTGTGAGAGAATGCTGGCAGAAGCCAGAGATTCCAGATTTTTTAATGGACTCATTTTCTCTGATGAAGCAACCTTCCATGTTTCCATTCACATCAATTGCCATAACAGCTTCTATTATTCAGAAGATGACCTGAAGTGGTTTGAGAAAAGCACGTCAATTCCTCTTGTCTTGTCATTTGGGTGATGATATCATCTTCAGGAATTTATGCATTCAATATTCAATGAGAGATAATGAATGGTGTTGCGTGAAAACATCATCTGGCCATATTTTTGATACCGTCAGTCCAAAATCTTTGTGCAAGATAGAGCACTTCCTCATTATGAGAAATGTGTAAGAAACTTCCTCGATCAGTACCTACGAAATCGTTGGATTGTCAAAGACTCAAGTTGGAGCACTAATTTTGTCCGCCCTGTTTATATATATGTATAATAGAAATATGCTCAAGAAAATAGAAACTACACATGGAAAAGATATGGGGAAAGTAAGAAGAAAAAAAGTGAAAATGCACATTGAATATAAAAAAAATAAAGGCTTTTTTATGAAAAGTAGCGATAAATAAATACAATTAGAAGAACTGAGGTAGAATTAGGAGGAATTAAATTCATTATTTTGAATTGTTAAAGAGATTCAAAGTCAAACTGGTATTGTTATTGCTGTTCACTGGCTTTGAATGCGTACTGATTATCAAACGGTGTCGCTATATATATATGTATCTATGCACATTGGATTGCATTTATACATTTCAGATATTTTGCATTTGCTATTTATAATGCTTACATTGGATGCAAGAGTGTGCAATACAAAATGTTTTTTTCCTTTCTATCTTCTCTGTGGCTGAAATACTTCCTAAATATTTCTTCCCAGGTATTTCTCTATTTAAAATATGTTCCACTATGAAATTCAACCCACTTTTTTTTTATCTGACATGCTAGAAGTATTTATATCCTAGAAACCTGTTTGTGTCCTGTAGATATCTCATGAATATCTTTGATGTTCAGTCACTTCCTCAAACAACATGTGTTCAGCATTTGTCATCAATTAACATTTGGCAGACAGCACAAAAATACTGTTTTGATTCTCCTTCAGCTATAAAAGAGAAATCAGAACACACACACACACATCTAATATCTATCTATCTATCTATCTATCTATCTATCTATATAATAAATATGTGTGTGTGTGTGTGTGAATGTGTGTTTATATATGTGTATGTGAGTGTGTATAGTTATATGGGAGTCCTTTATGTTTCTCTGTCTCACTCTCTTTTCTTCTCCTCTCATTTTTCTGTCTCTTATTTATTATATATTTATGTACAGTGACTGGAAACTTTAATTCCTATCTAGACATCAGAACTTGAGTTTTTTGTGAAGAAATATAGATAAACAATAAACACAATTTGTTTCTGTAAACACATTTATAAACTTATTTATTTTTTAACTGGTTTCAGTAATTAGACTGCAGTTGTTTTGGGGGAAAGAACAAACTTCAAGGCTTTTAATTGATCTCATCAACACAGTACTTATTTCAGTCCATATATTAAATTAATATTGATGTCATTGCAGTGAAAGAATGGTACCAAGAATAAAAATTGGTTAGAAGAAGCTCAAGCTGCTATTAACTTTATTAGTAATGGAAGCAAAAATGGCAAGCTGTTGGAGGGTTATGTAAAAATTGTGTCTATCAGATCTTATGTCCCTGCCATAAAGCTTTACTTCCACACATGCCTGCTTAATTTAATTCATCTTTAGTCAAAAGAAATCTGCTGTTAATGTCCTGTTATTTGTATTTGTGTACCATTTCTCCGTTTTTTTCCATCCTTGTTTTCATATGATATATGGCAATTATATATAATCATTTAATGTAGAGGACTAGTTGGAGTCATAAAAAGTATAACCCAAATATATTTCTGATGTGTTAAAGAAGGGTTATCTAAGTAAAGAAAATTTATTGTCATGTTTAGTGCGTTGGTTGATGGCTGGTGAAATGGGTTGTCTATGTGGCAGGTAGGTATTCTAGCTAAAGTAGGTGTTGGCTTCTAAGGTGATGCTTATTTTAATTGGTAAGCAGTTCAACAAAAATTAGCTTCTATACCCAGTTTAAGCTTGTTGTTACCCCAGTTTTAGTGTTCCAATTGGAGTTAATGATAGAAGGGTTTTGATTCAAATTGATTTGCAATTTGAAATTTCTAGGAGAACAAAGCCTCAAGGACTGTGCTTTTGGCAAGCATAGTAGAGTAATTTGCATGCTATTTGGTTCTATATAGAAAATAGTGCTCCATTGAAGCCATTTTAAGTTGTCATTATATGGTTGGTTTAAGATGAAGTCTAATTCAAGATTTAATAGTTGTAGTCTTATGGGTGAAAAGAACAGTCATACCTGGGAGCTGAGCTTCTATGGAGGGTATTTATCTGTGATGTTAGCAGCAAAGCTGATGTGATTGTCAAAGCAATAGTGGTATGAAGAATTAGTGTAGTAATGCTTACATTGAGTCTAAAGAAATTGATATCCAGTATGTTTCTTATTGCAGCTATTTGACTGTGATAGCTTTTGTTAACAGCATTAGATAAGTAAGATATTGAAAATCAGAAAATAGGTAAAGTTTTAATTTTAGATCTGAAGTCTTTTGAATGTATTGACAGAGCAGTTTATGAACGTGTTGTAGAAGATTTTTAATCATGAAACTTAGGAAGCTATTTTTTTCATAGCTAGTATTTAAATAGGTGAATGTTCCTGGTTGTGTTAGGGATGACATTGCATTTTAAGTAATACTATAGGAAATTAATCTGGCAACCGATCATCACCTATTTCTTTGATAGATTGAATAAATTCATCATGATAGTAAATTTAGCTTGGCTCAGGTTTAATGATATCATTGTACTTTAGTTGTACATATGGTATTAGAAAGCAATTACAATGCAAATAACAATGCTGTATTTGCAAGTATTTCAGCTGACTAAATAAATGTATGAATAAGTTAAACAGAATTCAATGCCTTAGGTGGAGAAGAGGCTGGTATTGAGAACCTAAAGTGTACTTGGTTTCTCACTACCAGCCATTTTTGTTTGAAGAATATCTCAGGTATGAAGCTCTAAGTAATGCGATATGAAATAGCCTGAATTAATATATACAATGATATACATAACTATTCATTTATAAAACTGAAATACTATCTGCTGTATGATGTGGACGAAAGACATTTATGAAAGTACTGTTCCATTGACTTTTATGAAATATTCTCTTCATGATGTAATTTTTCTGTGGTGCAATCCAATACAGAATTATGGATAGTGAAATCAGAGTTGAATAAGGAGATCATGATATGATGAATATGAAATGTGAATTTCAGAAGGAGTTTGAGTGTAGGTCAACTGTCAATACATCTATATATTTAAGGTATGAGCATTTCACTTTGACAGCAATTCAGATCATTGCTTATAGTTCTAAGTTCTAAATATTGTCTTGCTTTGTTTGTGAAATATTCAAATTACTACACTAAATTGTCTGAGAAGGTTTGAATTTAATGTCTAAGAATGGAATATAAATCTGTATAAAGTGTATTAATGCCTCTTGAAAGTAACATCAAACAGTATCTAAATTTAAATTTTCCCAGCTCTGTGAGCTCTCTATAATTGTAGCACACCTCCTGGTATATAAAGACCAAAGCATAATTTGTCTAGGAGACAGCAACCTTTGAGCTGGTGCTGATTGGAACAACTGATTGTTATGTATGGAACTGCCAACTTTATAAAATTTCATTAAAATCAATGATATTAAAATGACAGTTATAAAATGTTTGTAAAGTAAAGCTAAACACATAGTTTCATATCAAATAAAGTGGTGGGAATGGATAAAAATTTGGAATGAGATAAATAGATTAAATCTAACAAGTTTTTATATCGTAGTTGAGATGATACTGAATAGACGCTCTTAAGAATATAATATTATTATACAAAATCGTATATCATATATTAGGATCTAGACAATCGCTTTTTTTATTGCTAAATCATGAGGGAAAGACAATGCATATGATTCTTATACAGGTCTTCCGAGGCCAGTTTGAGAAAGACATACTGAAACTGTAAACCTGGTCCCAGTTGATTGTAATAGCATAGACTCCTCTAAAGGTACCCAGGGGCAAGGTGTTGGTTTTAAACAGGGTAAAGGGATAAGTCCACCACCCAAGTAGGCTAAGGCAGGATTTGAACTTAGAAATGCTTCACTCAGAAAAAAATTCCAGATGACAACCTGTCTGATAGGCTAATGGTTCTGTCAGTCCACTCTCCTAGATTGGGTGTGTATTTATCAGTCTCAAAAGAATGAAAAAACAAAGTTGACTTCGGTAGGATTTGATCTTAGAACACAAAAGACTCAAATAAATAATGCAAAACATTTAATCAAGTTTTCTAATGAATCTGCCAATTCATTATCCTCTTGAAATAGCATACAAATCTCTCAGATCATACCCTACATTTTACAAAACCCCAAAATAGAACACATTCAATAATGTACACCTAAATACACTATTTGAAACACATGGTACCATTACAGGTAAACTAATTTTTTATTATAAGTTACTTTCATCAGCTGACTTCATGGCTAAAGAGCAACAATACTAATAATCTTCTCTACAATAGGCACAAGGCCGGAAATTTTATGGGGTGGAGCTAGTCAATTACATCAACCCCAGTGCATAACTGGTACTTATTTCATCGACCCTGACAGGATGAAAGACAAAGTCGACCCTGGCGTAATTTGAACTCAGAATGTAAAGAGTGACAAAATGCACCTAAGCATATTGCCTGGTATGCTAATGATTTTGCCAGCGCACTGCCTTAGCAACAATAGTAACAATAATAATAAAAATAAAAGAAATATCTAGCAATTTTACTTAGGACATTTATAACTGGGATGGTGGTGGTACAGGTGTGACTGTTTAGTTAAGAAGTTTGTGTTTTGTATGCTTCAAAGATTTTCAATTGGGTTCGTGTCAGGAGATTGGCTCGGCCAAGTTAGTTTTTTGGTCCCATTTTCAGTCAACTATTGTTGACTCCTTTTCGCTGTGTGGCATGGAGCCCCATCCTCCATGAATAAAAGCACAGTTTTCGTTATGTTATCGTGTGAATACATCGAAAGTAATCCTTGCTTAAGTATTTCGATGTATTTTTCAGAGTTTATGGTTCCAACACATTCGATCAGCTCAAAACGAACATTGCTGGTGACAGCTCCCCATACCATTACAGAGATACCGCCATGTTTCACAGTTGGTTGGAGTCGTTTCAAATCAAACTCTTGATTGGGAAGCCTCCAGACCCAAACACGTCCACTGTCTGAAAATAATGCAAATCCGGATTCATCTGAGAAAATCACTCTATCCCAAAATGAACTGGATTTTTCTGACATCTCTCCTTAGCCAATTTCTTTCTTTTCATGATATTAATTGGTTGAACGAAAGGTTTTCTTCTAGCTGCTCGTCCGTAATACCCAAGCTTATGCAGATATGTAACACATGTTCTTGGACTAACTTCTAGCTGTTTTGCGATGTTAGAAGCCTTTGAACAGGGTTCGTTTTCCACAATTCTCTTCAAACGGCAAAACTTCCTTTCTGAGGGCCCAGGTTAGCTGGGACGAGAATCTGTTGATTCTTTTCCTTGGCTTTTGAATTGCACTATAACTCTAATAACAGTAGCAAGAGGAATGTGAAAATTTTCGCCAATTTTTCGCTGGCTAAGACCAGCCTCAGATTGCCCGACAATATGACCACTTTGAAAATCTGAGAGTTCTGCTGAATTTTTTGTGTATGGCATGGTTACTCTTCGCAAATATTTAATATAATGGCACCTGGAATGAAAAGAATAATTACATTCAAAATTCTAGACCGGTGAAAACATATTAAGACGCTTAGATCAGAAATGTTGAAAATTAAAGGTGTCTATTTACTTCCTGCATGTCTGTATATATATATATAGATAGATAGATAGATAGATAGATAGATAGATATACATATATATGCATATATATACATACATATGTATACATACATATATGTGTGTGTGTGCGTATACACACACGCATAATGGGTACAGGGCATCACCAATAGTAAACAACATGAAATACGAAAACAAATGATTTCAATACGCAAACAACGAGAGAAACAAATGGAAAATGAGACAAGTAACATAAAGAACGACCCTTCATCAATTGTCGGCTTGTCGTTCAATGCTAGAAATGAGTAGATAGACAGTCGACAACTGATGAAGGGTCGTTCCTTATGTTACTTATCCTCTTTTCCATCTGTTTCTCTCGTTGTTTGCGTATTGAACTCATCTGTTTTCGTATTTCCTATTCTTTACTGTTGGTGACGTCCTGTACCCATATATACTTGTGTGTATGTATATATATATATATATGTATGTATGTATATATACACAAATATATGTGTGTGGGTGTGTGTATGTATCTTAATCTTTTGACACGACTCTACTCTATACAGTTTTGCTTCCCTATCATTTTCTCTCTCATCCTTTCCCTAGTTCCCTTTTTTCTCTCCTTCACCGTTTTCTATCTGTCACTCTCTCCCCCTCTCTCCTGTTCTCTCTCTTCGTTGCTCACACGTGATCATCGTTTAAACTGATGTAATGATTGCATTGTTCAATTAAATGGAGCCACTTGAAAGAGTCGTACTACATCAGTACTTGATATCCTGTTGCTTATTTTGATTTTATTCACTTTTCTTCAAGCTGTGCAGATAATACGCGACTGACTTGGTGCTTCTACTTAAGTACTTAATTCAAATGAACCTTAATTATTTCTCGCCCCTCCTTAATTCTTCTATCCCTCTGCCTCTACCTCTCTCTCTTCTCTCCCCCCACGTGACCGGTGTTTGGCCAAGCCTGACCTTTCTTTCTTGGTTCGACTACCATCCGTGCAACATCTATATTCCTCCCTGTGCCTGTCAAATCTTATGCTCCTGCCATAAGGCTTTACTTCCGCACACGCCAGCTTAATTTGATTCGTCCTTAGTCGAAAGACATCCGCTGTTAATGTCCTGTTATTTGTATTTGTGTACCATTTCTCCGTTTGTTTCGTCCTTGCTGCTTTCTTCCAAGGAATCTAATGCTCTTAGCTTAGTTTTTTCTGTGGGGCTGGCCAGATTGGAGCAATCTCGACTGAGGAAAGAAAACTCCAAATGACCCGTCCTTGTTTTCTTTGTATCTTTTGTCTGGATGTTTTGTTGTCCCTTTTTTGTACTTTTTTGTATCACCTAACTGTCTGGATATTTTGCGTTCTTGTCCCATTTTCGTAT
>NC_068984.1:27391776-27396479 GCF_001194135.2 Octopus bimaculoides
AGAGAGAGAGAGAGAGAGAGAGAGAGAGAGAGAGAGAGAGAGAGAGAAGAGAAGAAATGGAGCAATAATTGACAATGAGAAATGGGTCATTGGTGTTTTAAAGTCATTGTTTGATTAAATTAGGAGTATGTTTACAGCTGTGTCTATTTATCAAAATGGGGTAAATTTGCATTTACGTCGTTACAATTGATAAACATCTTCAGAAAGATTCCGTGGCAAAGATAAAATAGAAGGAAAAAAAGGAAAAGCGTTCGTTAAAGCAATAGTCTTATATTTTGGTGACTTACATAATTCCACGTGTCAGTAGGAGGATAAAAGAGAAAAGAGTTCGTTAAATCCATAGTCTTAGATTTAGTGACTTTCATATTTCCACGTGTCCGTTGATTCCTACATTCGGTGCTAATGGTGGTAATGGGGACAGTGACTAGATAAACCAGTGGTGTAAGCCGAATGAGTCATACCTAGTGGGGATATCCGGTGTTGCTATTGGACATAAGTCATGTTAACTTGTAGCTTCTCAGTTAGTCCCTGTAATTTTAATGGAAGCCGTAATATAAAACTAAGGCTGTTATTTAAAGTTTGTACGATAGTGTACTAAGTGTATAAAGTGTAATGGGCTATGTAAAGGAATAATAGAAAGGGTTGAAGAGTACACAGAAAAACATCAATAGGAAAATTATAGCGCGTAGAATGAGTCGGTAGTCTAGCTATCAAGTGAAATTCAACTATAGGAAAGAGTGCCCTTGTGCACTACGTAGAATAAGTATATAGTTCAGTATTTGGTTTATAATGTGCAGTGAGGTTAAGTAGTGCTAAGTGGTAAGTGAGATGGTTAAGGGAAGGTAATAAGAGGTTAAGCAGGTCCACTAATAACTTGTAAACTAGGGATTAGCGATGTTTAAAGGATACTTAGAGCTTAGCGATATTTTGAGAATAAGAATTGACCTTTGTGCAAACGAAAAGTATTTTTCTCGTCTCGTTTATCAAGTAGATGTGATTTGGCTATTAAAATAAAGAATTTCTCATTTACACATAGATTACAACGATTATTGTTAATGTTATATGAGGAAGTTTTGGTTAGGATACGCCATTCTAAACTATAGTTAATATTATTGTCTTTCAATTCTCAAATGTAACTACTAAGTGTGGTAGAGTTCGCTTTACTTCTATTTCTGAAACTTGAGTGATGGGATTTATATCTATGTATCATTTCATTTTTAGTTGCTCCAGTATAAGATTTCTTGTAATTATTTGCGAGTACATCACCTTGGTAGATTACGTTTTTAGTTTTACATATATTCGAGAATTCCCAATTGTTTTTGTTTCTGCATCCACATAGATCATTAAGCTTGCCTGTGCCTATGTTATGTTGAGGGGGTGGTTATTATTTATAAGATAGTTGTCCGCGTTATTTGAGGGTGAGTTATTAGGGATGACATTTATATCTGTCGAGTGGTTGCTATGTTTTATGTTGTTATTCTTTTTAGTTTTATAGAAGGTATCTAGCTTTTTATTGTTGATAGAGGCAATGATAGTAGCTAGGTTGCTAGTTAAACTATGGCCTACTCTAATTTTATTCCTAAAGATTTCTGAGTATTTGTTATTTAAGTTCAAGTGCTTATCTATAAGTCTCATTATTTAATGAAATATGTTTGTTTTAAGTTGCATCGCAAAGGGGATTATTAACCAGATGTTATCCTTATTTCAAAACAATTGCAGCGTGGAATGTGTTTATAAGCCATTTAAGAAACACACAAAAACCGTTAGATTCACTTCAACATCTAAATTAAAATTAAATGTTGAAGTGAATCTAACGGTTTTTGTGTGTTTCTTAAATGGCTTATAAACACCTTCCTCGCTGCAATTGTTTTCGTTCCAGCACACGATCTCAAATCAGGTCACTTTCTATGCAAGTACATCTCGTAATATCCTTGCTTCGTTTATTTCTAATATTATTATTTTTGGTGTAGAAACTGTCCTCAGTATTATTGTAGAATGTAAAGTTATGGTTATAATAATTATTATTCTTTTTATAGTCATTTTCATTATTACTACTATCAGTTTTATTGGGGTTGTTTCTGTATGGTTTATTTATTTTATATAGCTTGATATTATCATTCCTAACTGGGGCTATATTGCTTCTTAGAGGTGCATTATTTTTTATATATATCTTTATTATTATTCATATTGGTATTCTTAATACTGAAAGATACAGAAATATTATTTTTATTGTCGAACGCGTGATAATGCTAATAAAATAGCGTGAACAGGATAAGCATTATCACGCGTTTGACAATAAAAAAAAAATTCTGTATCTTTCAATACATCTCAACGCTTCTAAAACAAACTTTGTTTGTTTACTTTCATCGTAAGTTGAATTCTTAATATTGTTATTTTTCACATTGTTGGTATTTCTATCGTTATCATTTTTAATGTTGTTATTTATATTAATCTGCACAATTTTTCTCTTTCCATTTTTTATCATTGTCTCTCCATTTTTTCCCTCTTAATCCTTTCTGTGGAAGAGCGTAGGCTCGAAATGTAAAAGATTTTTCCATTTTTTTCTGAGCATTAAACTAATAAACCTGCTTGTTGTTCCTACACCTGTCTTCATCTATTGTTTTCTGCAAATTTGAACTATATAAACATATATATATATATATATATATATATATATATATGGAGAATTCACTAAAAACAAAAGACGAAGACAGGTGGTGTAGAAAACAAACAGATGTATTAGTATAACGCTCGGGAAGTAAAAAGTCTCTAACGTTTCGAGCCTACGCTCTTCCACAGAAGGGAACACTTACACACATATATATGCAGATATTACTTCATTACACATATTCATGATATCACATGATACACAGAAAACACATATGCACAAACTACAATCCCATGAATTCACAATCGCTATGGATCAGGTTTGGTATCGAAATATGTGAAAAGTATGGGAAAAATATGTGAAACTCTGCAATAATATACGCATATTTAAACATGAGCCGGCACATAAAAAGCAACTTTCAAGCGTGACTGATGCCAGTGCCACCTGACTGGCACTTGCAGAGGTGGGATGTAAAAAAGTATCATTCGAGCATGGCTGATGTCAGAGCTGCTTGACTGGCATTCGTACCAGTGATACGTAAAAAGCACCATTCGAGCATGACTGATACCAGTGCTGCCTGACTGGTACCCGTGTGCTGGTGGTATGTAAAAAGCATCATTTGAGCATGACCAATGCCAGTGCTACCTGGCTAGCACCCTTGCCAGTCGCATGTAAAAAGCAGCATCCGAGCATGGCTGATGCCAGTGCCGTCTGATTGGCTCCCATGCCATTGGCACGTAAAAGGCACTCACTACACTTTTGGAATGGTTGGCATTAGGAAGGGCATCCAGCTGTAGAAACCTTGCCAAATCAGACTAGACCCTGGTGCAGCCTCCCGGCCTGCCAGTTCTCGGTCAAACTATCCAACCCATGTCAGCATGGAAGGTGGATGTTAAACGGCGATGATGATGATGATGATGAATCAATCATGAACAAAATGCATAATGCAGATGTATGTGTGTGTGTGCTAGTGTGTTTGTGTGTGTATGTGTGTGTACCAACATGTCATGTAGGCTTGGTAATTGCTAAGAAATCCTCTCTTAACATGAAAACCATATATAAAATGTGTGGGTGTGTAGCCCCGTTCAGTTGAAGGTGATCGTATTCTTGCATGCTACAAAATGTCATCATTAGTGCTGATGCCAAGAAAAAGGACATCCAGACATAGAAACCATGTCAAAGAGCACGATGTAGTCTTCTTCAAGCTTGTCTGACCTGTCAAACATTCAACCACATGCCAGTAAGGAACATGGGTAGTAAATATTAATAATTATTTCTACTCTATGCAGAAGGTCTTAACATTTATGGGGGTAGGGGGATAGTCGATTATATCAAACCCCAGTGCATAACTGGTACATATTTCATCAACCCTGAAAGGATGAGACACAGAGTTGACCTCAGCAGAATTTAAACTCAGAACATAGTGGCAGATGAAAAACTGCAAAGCATTTTGCCTGGCATGCTAATGATTCTGCCAGGTCACTGTATTAAATATTAATAATAATGATTATATATATACCTGAAGATATATATATATATATAAATACAAAATGGGACAAGAACGCAAAACATCCAGATAGACAATACAAAGAAAACATATATATATATATATATATATATATATATATACATATATATACGAGGGTGAGTAAAAAATTAATGCCATTTAGTTTAGGACAGGTATAATTGTCAACACAGGAACATGTGTCATACATCAAAATGAAGCTGGTCCTCTGTGGATCATATCTCTACTTCTCAACATAGTCACCGTTTCTCTCAATAGCAATGCTCCACCTTCGAATGAGAGCATGTATCCCTGCCCTGTAAAATTCTGTTGACTGTTCTTTGAGCCATTTCTTCACTAGAGTTTTTACTTCCTCATCACTGGAATAATGTTTGCCTCTCAAACCCTCTTTCATAGGGCCGAAGAGATGATAGTCTGAAGGTGCTAAATCTGGTGACAAGAAAGTGAAAACTGTAGTGAAGAAGTGGCTCAAAGAACAGGCAACAGAATTTTACGGGAGCAGGGATACATGCTCTCATTCGAAGGTGGAACATTACTATTGAGAGAAATGGTGAATATGTTGAGAAGTAG
>NC_068984.1:27400182-27401444 GCF_001194135.2 Octopus bimaculoides
ATATATATATATATATATATATATATATATAATCTACACTCTCTGAGTGGTTGGCATTAGGAAGGGCATCCAGCTGTAGAAACTCTGCCAAATCAGACTGGAGCCTGGTGTTGCCATCCGGTTTCACCAGTCCTCAGTCAAATCGTCCAACCCATGCTAGCATGGAAAGCGGACGTTAAACGATGATGATGATGATGATGATATAATCAAAATAAGCAACAAGGATATCCAGAGGTAATGCAGTACGATTGTTTCATGCAACTCCATTTAATTGAACAATGTAAATTATTACATCAATTTGAAATGCAGATCTTCAACTGCACAAAGACATAGAATTTAATTAAATTAGAACCGATGGACACATTAGTAATGATTACAGTGTTCAATTAAATGGAGTTGCAAGAAGCGATCGTACCGCATTACCTCTGGATATCCTTGTTGCTTATTTTGATTTTAATCACCTTACTTTGAAATTGTATGGATAATACCGTACTAAATTCTGGTGTCTAAACTTAAGTACCATATTCACCTGAATCTCTCTCTCTCTCTCTCTCTCTCTCTCTCTCTCTCTCTCTCTGTATATATATATATATATATATATATATATATATATATATATATATATATATATATATATATATATGTATATATACATATATATCTGTCCCACCCATGTCAGCATGGAAGGCAGATGTTGAACGATGATGATGATGATTCTATATATATATGTGTGTGTGTGTATGTGTGGTCCACAGAGGAGATCTAGATATTCTCAGTATAGAAGACAGTAGTGCTCAAAAGATTCAGACTTAAGACTCCAAATGTCTTTACAAGGAATTGATTCCACAGGGTAAATAATAACTATAAGAGGGATCAATTTGAGCAAGTGTAGAAAGAATTATTCTGATAAAACAAATTAAATACATCAAATATATTAAATATATTACACATCAAATACAATATATATATATATACATATATATATCATAAATATATAGGGATTGACAGTAACCTGCTTCTCCAACATACTGAGAATTCAGAAATAGCAGCCAAAGAACTACTGATTCCAAAACTACAAATTATTACTCTAAATTGATAGCGATATTTTCGATACACACAGAACAAAAAACAGTACTCTTCTCTACTGTTTTTTGTTCTGTGTGTATCAAAAATATCGCTATCAATTTAGAGTAATAATTTGTAGTTTTGGAATCAGTAGTTCTTTGGCTGCTATTTCTGAATTCTCAGTATGTTGGAGAAGC
>NC_068984.1:27401787-27402870 GCF_001194135.2 Octopus bimaculoides
ATATAAATGCAAAATGAGAGGAAGCAAAAGGTAGATTCTTTCAGATGATGAATATTTAAGTATAAATACTTACAGGTAAATATCTAAATATTTATACTTAAATATTCATCGTCTCAATGTCTCCACCTTTTTGCTTTCTCTCCTTTACAAGTAAACATATATACATATTTTGTTGTGTATACATACACATGCATATACAGATTTATGTACAGACAGACGGACAGACACACACACACACACACACACACACACTCATGCGCAAACTGGCTGTCTATGGTAAAGGTAAAGACATTTGCCCAATATGCCAAGTAATGAGACTAAATTCTTGATCTCATGATTCTGAAGTAAATATTTTAACTACACACTCACGTCTGCGTCTGAAGGATAATAAAAACAATGAGAACCTGATCTTTCAACTATGTCAGTCATTTGTTTGGCTACTCTCATGCAAGAGACTACTTCATCGCAGTTGCCTTTAGTTAACCAGCAAATCCATCAACAAAACCACTAACACCAACACCAATACTGCCATCCTTGAAGCAGAATCTAAAACTGCATCTATACTTAGTATTGTGAGTCATTCACCAGAGTGTTTCGTTGGATGCAACCATGCCATAGCCTAATTAATCAAGATTGTCTTTGGTTAGCAAATAATAACATAAGCATCAACAACAATAAAACTGACACTGTTAAGTCTACACTCATCGTTAACAATAAACAAATAATGTGTTCCTTCTCACAAGCTAAATGGAGCTGGCGAAATAAAAACAAAATATATCAAACTCAGAAACAAAGGAGAAATATAAACAGATGGCAGTTTTTTGTGTTAGATAGGCTTTTAAAAGGTAGTTTCTTATTCCGAATTTTTGTATATAATATATAAACGTTCATATAAATACAGGCATACACATTTACAGACATACTGACAAATATTTGTATATATATATATATGTGTGTGTTTGTGTGTGTGTGTGTGTTTGTGTGTGTGTGTGTTAATGTGTGTGAGTATATTATACATAAACATACATATACATATACGTATACATATACATATATATATATACATATATATATATATATATA
>NC_068984.1:27403035-27413229 GCF_001194135.2 Octopus bimaculoides
ATATATATATATATATATATATATATAAACATATGAGGAGGTACCCAAAAGTAATTGAAAACGTTCTCTGTGAGACAAACCCCTTGTAGTTCAGGCTTCTGCTGCTAGAAGCCACTTGATGTGACCCTCAGGCATCAGTCTACTGACCAGTGGCGTTGTGTGAAGCCATACAGCCATGTAGTGCTGCTCCCCTTTTCGTTGATTTTTGCACTGGCTGAAACAAAGGAACAGTGTGCTTCCAAGAAATTCTGTTTTCCCCTGGGGCAAACGGTGGCCAAAACAGTTGTCATGCTTCAAACAGCTTTCAAGGGCGCTGCCATGAGCAAAGCAGAAGCTTACAAGTGGTTTCCACACTTTAGGAATGATCACTCATCGCTTGAAGACCTACCTTGTCCAGGATAGCCATTGACCTCCTGAATGAATAAAAACATTATGAAAATTCAGAAATTGACCTTGGAGAACCATTACTGAACAATTGATGAACTTGTTAATATGATTGATGTGTCCTGGAGCTCCTGTCAACGAATTTTGGGTGAGGTTTATGAATGAAAAGTGTTGCAGCAAAATCTGTACATCTCTTGCTTACGTAGGATCCATTCGAGCTCTGGGCCTCACGGAGGCAATGTGACCAATGTTAGTGCTAGCGGAATGTTAAAGCACCCATTACACTCTCAGAGTGTTTGATGGTTGGTATTTGGAAGGGCATCCAGCTGTAGAAAACCATGCCAAATTAGCCTGGAGTCTGGTGCAGCCCCTCAGCTTACTAGCCCTGGTCAAACCGTCCAGCTCATGCCAGCATGGACAACGGACATTAAATGATGATGATGATGAGGATGATAGCTAAATACTGTAAGGCATTTAGTCCAGTGCTGATTCCCCACTGACCTATTATATAACTTCTGTTTGTTAAATATTGCATTCTTTCACCCATAGCTGTTGGTCATCTCTCACTCACCCTCACTTCTCAGTTCTCACTGTACTATGCTCTGGTGTTTGTGAGGATGGCAGTGGTTCTCTTCTGTTCATTGTGTGTTGCTTCCATTCAAGATGCCACTGTATCTACTCTGACCCCATCACAGTTTTCTACTACTCACTGCAGAACCCATCCACTTTCTCTTCACTATGTCACCACTCCCATCCCTAAATCCCTCCAACCTATCTCGTTGCCTATGTTTAAGTGACTACATTGGATCACATGTGTTTAGTTCAAACTAACCTTCTCCACCTTCCCTTGTACTGTCTGTCACCCTGTGTCAATCTGTCTGTGAGCATGCCCTTGTTCCTTTTCTCCCACTCATACTGAGCCTTCACCATTCCTCTGTAATCACTCTATGCCCTGGCTTATATAGACTCCTGTCGCCACCTTGCTGTCTATCTTAGAATGCTGAATACTCCAATCACACATCCCTCTCTTCACTATCATTTATGTCTCTATTACTCATTCTTCTCCCTCTGCAAAGAAGTTTTGAGAAGAAACAGAGATGTGGGCTTGTGGCGCTGTTGATGATGACGATGACAGCGATGATGATGATGATGATGATGATGATGATGATGATGATGGTGATGATGATGGTGATGTGATGATGACGATGATGATGACGATGATGAAGATGACGGCGATGACAATGATGACGATGACAACGATGACGATGATGATGCTGATGATGATGATGATCATCATCATCATCATCATCTTTAGGTTTACTTTTCCATACTTGCTACATATCTCTCCATCCTTCACTTGGCACATGCTCTAAGCACAGTGCACCTATACATACAGCATAGTATTTTAAACATAAGCATTATGTAATCTGCTCTTCATTCAGAAAGATAGAGAGGGGGAAATTCATTGTTGCTAGCAGAGGTAATTTCTCTCTGAATTTTCCCAATCCCGTACTATCTACTTTCAAGGTATACATCTCCACAGCTAATTAGATCATTTAAATGACAGCAGCTACCAATTACATCAAGTGAGCTTTTTAAGTATTTGAGAGGATTAATTTGATGGACATTCTCACAGCTAACTGCTCTGTTGCATATACTAAATATAAAGATTTCTTCTGTTAACCTGTTTGTGCTTCCACTCTGATTGTTGCTTTACATTTGCTATGAACTATATAGTTTCTACCTATTTCTCTTCGACATATTGATTGTGGTCATTTACATGTCTTTTCTACAAATGCAAACTTTTCTCTTTTTAGAGTTACTTTGAAGCCCTTTGATTCTAGGTACAGACTCCACACTGGAATTTCTTCTCTAATTCTATGAAAGATTCAACCCTTAAAGCTGGTTCATTGATTTATAAGAGTTCTCCAAAACAGCCTGTTGTAAACACCTCTGTTAAGAACTATAATAATCTGGGGGCAATGTGGGATGATAAGTGAAATTTGACAGATATCTTTTTACATGTTAAGTTTTTGGCTAACTCTCATCTTACTGATAACATCACTGTACATGGTTTACAAAGCCCTCACAAGCTACTCATCCACTCCTAATTTCACAATTTTTATCAACAGCCAGACTTCAGTGTGAGTGTACCTCTCAAAGGTCTTTGCTGGTCAAAACATATTAGATATAGTGGCTTACATTTATCTAACCCAAGAACTTTTCTTGTAGATGTCTCACTAAGTTGTTGTTGTTGGTACTCCGTCACTTACGACGTCGAGGGTTCCAGGTGGTCCGATCAACGGAACAGCCTGCTCGAGAAATTAACGTGCAAGTGGCTGAGCACTCCACAGACACGTGTACCCTTTACGTAGTTCTCGGAGATATTCAGCGTGACACAGTGTGACAAGGCTGACCCTTTGAATTATAGGCACAACAGAAACAGGAAGTAAGAGTGAGAGAAAGTTGTGATGAAAGAGTACATCTTAATATTTTTTTCCTAATCAGTTGTGCTATAACTCTTTCTCTTACTTTCATAACCTGGTCCATCATTATGATATCTCTTTAGTTGCTGATTTCTTGGACATCTACTTTATCCTTGTAGCAGTTGATGATGATACTTCTATACCAGTCATTGAGTATGACATCTTCCCATGCTATGTGCTTAACTATGTGAGTGACAAGTGCATATCCTACTTTACTGGATATTTTTTCTGCATTTCACCATCCATTCCTAATGATCTAGCTGCTTCTATATCTTACGTAATCATTTCAACCATATAACTGTCAATTTCATTGTTTCTTCTGTTGTGTCCACATGAGCTAGATCTTGTCTCTCCCACACATCCATATTCAGGAATCTTTCATAGTAACATTTCCATTATTTTCCCTTGAGTCAGTGCATCTACATGAATCCATACAGGTTTTCCTCCAACTGCATCTTGATTCTCATTGAGATACTTCTTTAAAATCTGGAACACCTCATCCCTTTGTTACTCTCAGTGCAGACCATTGCAAACCTCTTACTTTCAGATTCACATTTTGCTATATATAAACTCGATATATTTTGATTTTTTTTAGCTGATGGCATTGTTTCTTGTTGCCCTGCTATCTTCAAATTTTTTCTAATTCTATTCTTAGCTTTTCTGGATCAAACTACCATTCTATCACCATGTCACATTATGTTTGGCTGAAACCTTACATCATCCACAGATTTTGAATGAGACATATGGCAAGTTGTTTTATAAAAATCCCTAATTATTTTTGTTGTTACAAGCCTCTAACTCCTCCTTCTTGACATATACATCAAATACTGCTTTTCTGAATCTATGTTTGGCCAAGGGGCTTTTCAGTTTTCCTTCTGACTTCCTTTGGCTTATCCTGTTTTTCTTAGTGATTGGGCTCTTTATAAACACACACACATACAGACAAAGACACACAACTATATATATATATTTGTGTTTATGTATATACATATACATGTAGTATTATATATATATATATATATATATATAAGTCTGTATGTGTATGTGTGTGTGTTTTTACGTGCACATATATAAATAAAAAAAATCACAAGTGTAAATATTGTAAATGTAAAGAAAACAAAATTCAAATATTTTGCGGCAGTCATGACTAAATGAAATAAAAATTAGAATACAACATTAATGTAGATTTCTTTACTGTGTTTTTTTTCACTTATTTCTACCAAATATATATATACAAAAATCTGACAAAATGAAGATAGAGTAAGTAAGGAAATTTTATATGATAATATAAAATTTTATGGTGCTTTATGAAAAACTAGATAACATTGACATTAATGTTATTTGTTGTATTAGGCATTACAATAATTCGATGATAACTAATGTTTGTACATCACACTATGGTTTGTTACAAACCTTCAGGCTTCTCACTTGAACTATTTCCTTCTTATTCTTGTGGGAATGTTGCTTCAATTTTCTCTTTCTCTTTACATGAAGAGATTTAAGTATGATTTAAAGGAAGTTCTGGAGAGATTTAATAGAATAGAATAAAAATTACTACCAGCAGGAAAGTGGTATAAGTATTGTCGATGCTGTAATAAGACAGTGAGCTTGCAGAATCGTAAGAATGTCAGGAAGCCTGAAGCTGACAAAATTGTAAGATGGTTGGTAAAAGTACCTTGTGGTATTTTTACCAGTCTTTATGTTCTTATTTCAAATCTTACTAAGGTCATTTTTTGTGTTTTATCCTTCTGGAGTCAATATAATAAAATAACTGAGAAGTACTGGGGTTTGACAGCATCATCTGAACTCCTGCCCTCAAAACTGCTGGCCTTGTGCCTAAATTATTGACACTTATTGATGTTATACTGACCAATGAATGACTGAGACTGTAGGTGATTGCTTGACCACACTTGATAGAAACAGTAAGACAAATCTTTGTCAAAGTAAAAAAAAAATCATTCTCTTTAAAAATAAAGTATGCATTGTATAATCAAGGCTTAGAATATCTATGTTGGCAGAAGAGGGGTGGATGGGTTGGTCATAGATGGAATGCCAGTGACTGTAGTTCTTTGTGATCAAACTATACTACACCTAATGCAACCACCACCACCACAACAATAAAAGCAAGAACACCAGTGTATTAATCATCAACAACTGTTCTCTCCTTATAAAGATATATACAGTATTTACAAACTGTTGTTAAGCCTCAGGACTGATCAAACAAACCTATGATGAGAATCATTCTTACTGTGACAGTCTTGTACTTTTGTGTAACTAGCATTATATTGACCAATACATCTTATCATTTTTTAAGATGGTTGTGTGTAATTGTAAGGAGTTTGGTTTTTATTTTTTATTTCTTTGAGTGGAAATACGTTTTCATGTTTTGGTCAGAAGTGCTATTAATAAGAGGTTGTACCACTGTCGTCCATGTATACTTGGGCTGGTACATTTTAATCAACACTGGAAAAACGAAAGATAAATTTACCTCCATGTAACTTCTCTATCAAAGATCATGTGAATCCAAGTTCTTGTGTATTCTATCTGTGATCATCCAAGAACTCCATTAGTTAATCTAGCACAGATATCGTTCATATTCCCTTTTCTCATTATAACCCTTAAGCTAGAAGATCACCCAGAGACACCAGAGAAAACTTCTGTTTTTGTATAATATATCTAAAGTAAATAAATTTCATAAAGTTTTGACATGTTGATTTTGGATGAATAGGTTCACCATACCAATAACAAGATCATTTTCTTGAAGCTAACAAAACTGGAAGACAGGGAAGATTCATTCTTGACAAGCTCCTTGTACCATCGTTGGTTAATTCCATGGTTAAAGCAATTTTTATCAATGACTTTGGGTTGTCTTTAGTGGACTTAAGTAAGTGTTGATGAATGGTCAAATAATTTGGACTTTCTCTAACAATGTCAAAAAAGGCAAATCTTTTTAGCTGATAACAACCAATTTAAGATTTGTGGAATATGTTTAGTTACACTAGAATGGGATGAATCCTATTATGAAGTAGAAGTGTATGCTGTTGAGCCACTCACAGCACTGGTTGTTTTAGGAGTGGATGTTTTAAGATTGCACAAAGTGCTGATAATAAATCTAGATGGTAATAGGGAGCTGATCTCTGTTTGCGTTCCTCTTAAGGAATTAAGTTGCCAACATTTAAGCCTGCTGCTTAGCATTGATATATGAAAATTAACATCAATCACTACGAAATCATGAAAAAATCATTGTTATAGAGGGTTCAGCAAAGGTGAATTCAAGAGAATGTTGAAAGACGGTATTATTCAAGAAAGTAGAAATGTGTAGCATGCATAATCATTTGTCATGTCAAGAGGGAATATTTTAGGTGTGAGCAGTTGACTACTTCAACACTATAAATCGCTTTTCTTTCATTAACACTTATCCTGAAGCTAGCATTTATGATTTACTTGAATCATTACTTCTCTACTACCAACTTGAAAGAAGCCTACCACCAAATTCCATTTCATGAAGATTTTCACTTGACAGCTTTTGAAGACAGTAACAAACTGTCTGAATTTTCTTGCCTATGCTTACCATTCAGGTGTACCAATGCTGTTGTCATATTTCAGCACATTATGGATTCATTCATTTATGATAATTCCCTTCAAAAGACCAATTCTTACATTGACGACATCATTTAGGAGGTGAAACAAATGAACATGGTTATACTTTGCCCAAATCTCAGCAAGCATCTGAGCAAGCTGGTATGCAATGTAATAAGTCAAAATGCCTTGGCATAAAATCCACCTGCTTCTAAGGGCATGTGACAGAGAAAGGAATGCCTAAACTAGATGCAGAAAGATATCAGACATTATTAAACTTGAATAATACAACAATGTTGAAGGAGTTGAACCATTTAATTGGATTATTTGCATAATAAGCTAAATGGATTCTGAATTGTTCGGAACTAACCATGCATTTAACGAACAATTTAGCAACTATTGATAAAGAGAGTTTAACTCCAGCACCCATGGAGAACTTGTGAAATCAAGCCTGGTGGCTCCAGACCTTGGCTGGCTGTTCCTTGTAGAGACAGACGCTTCTGATGTGGCATTGGATGGGGTGTTATCTCAGGATAGAAGGCCAGTGGCATTCTATAGCTGAACACTTCAAAATGCCATCAGACACAAATCAGCCATAGGAAAGGAATCTGAAGTGTTGCAGATGCTGGCAACATTTATAATTGCCATATCCTCTGCATCCAATGCATACTTTATTTTTAAAGAGAATGTTATTTTGACTTTGACAAAGATTAGTCTTACTGTTTCTAGCAGGTCTGGTCAAGAAATGACTTACAGTCTCAATCATTCATCAATAAGTGTCAATAATTTAGGCATAAGGCCAGCAGTTTTGAGGGCAAGAGTTTAGATGATTCTGCCAAACCCCAAGTCTTTTTGTTCAATAGGACAAAAATCTCAAAACTACAGAATTAAAATTTTTTTTCTTGAAGATTGCAGCTTAGTAACCTCTACTTGATCCTTAAGTACAGATCAGGTTCAAACCACATTCTACAGTTTTGCAAAGTTGCAAAGAATATGTGTGTGTGTGTGTGTGTGTGTTAGAGAGAGAGAGAGAGAGAGAGGGGGAAGGCAGGAGGGAGAGAGAAGAAGAAGAAGAAGAAGAAGAAGAAGAAAATGATGATGATGATATATATTGAAGAATGAGGTTCTACACAGAAAGACCAAATGGTCATGACTGGAAAGGCTTTCATCATCACAGGTCTGTTCAATCAGGGCAGGGGTCACCATGGTCGGTGGGTCGGATCCAGTCCACAAGATCAGTTCATCCCGCCTGCCACCACACTGTACCTTTTGTGTAAGTACCTGCAATGAGAGTTCATTTGCCTCTGGTATGGCATCAATGTTTGGAACGACTTATATCTCTGAGCAAACATTTTCAAAAATGAAGTTTGTGAAGTCAGCACATCGTATGAGGTTGACTGATGAACATTTGAAAGCAATTCTGTTGGTTCGATGCAGCAATTCAAAAGCAAATATTGATGATATCTTAAAAGATAAACATCAGTTTCACAAATCTCACTAACCATTTTTGCTGCTTAGTTTGTGAGATTCAGATATGTTTGCAATGGGTGTGGTATAACTTTCTTATTGCTAAACGTTGCCTTCTTTGATAACTTTTGTTAAATAAATATGTTGGTTGTCTTTATTTTTGTGTATTCACGCTTGTCATTCTCTCATTTATCTGACCTGCTATGAACAATGTTGGTGACCCCTGAATCAGGGCATAACACAGCAATACAAGAAAAGAACACAGAAAAAAGAAACAGACCAACATCTGTATGGATATTAAACCAGTTGGTTATGCCAGTCATGCAGTTTAATATATTAATATCTATCCAGTTATCTACATGAAACAATGGCATAGGTTTAATGATATAGTTATTAAGATATAAACGCACACACATATATATATACACTCATATAACTTAGAAGGATAGTGCCTCATGCCTTTGCAGACTAACTGTGACTGCTGTGATCAATATGGTCTATGAACAGCTTGAAAAACTTTCACTCCAACGATGTCTCAGTTTATCTGACTTTCTTTTCCTTCTTTGTTTTGAAAGTTAGTAATGTTATAAAAGTCCGCTCTCTTATCCATTGTTGCTGTTTCTCATAGAATTATTTTGTTGACTTCTATTGAGGAGTAAATCATCACAAAAAAGAATAAAGGACAGTGAAAATGATAAATTAAATGAGAAACATTTCTTATAAATATATACGTTTTAGTAGTTTCAGTCAGAAAATGAGGGGCACTTGAGGCATTGGTGCAGCATAGTATCCAAATGTACCACAAATTTTTAAACATATAATCTAAGTTGTTTATGTCAAGCATTTGGAAATTTTGAGAGATATGAAATAATTTGATTCTAAGTGTGGAACTCAAAGTAGATAAAACTATAAATAACATCATGTAAATATTGGGTAAAAAAATCCTTCAGCTTGAAAAAGTTGGTGGTTGCCTATGGTACTTGAACCCACATTTTCAGTAAACATGACAGACTTTCTACCATTGGACCAAAGTAATATTTTGAATTTGTGTGTCCATTTTAGAAACTTCATTCTTATCAGTAAAGAATTGTTTACTGTTTGATAATAAAAATTTAGACACTTCCAATGAATTTACAGGAGATGTGACTTTGAGTCCCATGTGTGACCTTTGACATTTTCTATCCAAAAGCTTTTCAACCTAATATCTTCATGCTTTTATTTATAGGTTTATCTACTCCAGGTTCTATCACTAAAACCAGACTACATAGTTTAAGGTTTTAGAAAATCCATGTCAATACTTCATTGTCATAAAAAAAGGTGTTATTCATAATATTGGTATGAATAACTACAAAGTAAGAAGTAGTTTTCTATATTTCTATTTTAAATCTTTAAAGCATTTTTTTTATTTTTACAAGTTTCCATGTGAAGTAAGCCAGTAATTTTGTATTTGACTTCTAGTACATCATAAAGTAAAAAAAAACGAAAAAAAAGAAAAAAAACAAACCTTAAAAATCTCTCTACTATTGAGCAGCCCAAGGGATAGGAAAAATGCAAGAGTGATAATTTTCCAATGGTTGCATAAATTGTAATATCATACTGGTGAAAGAGTGCATGCTTTTTTGGTAGCAGTAAAAGAACAGAAGAATAAAAGCATGCCAACATTTTTTTAAATTATGAATTTTACAGTTCAGCATTACTGGAACCTGATGTATTGTTTTGAAGAAACATGTCTTGGAGAAGTGTTCCTAGAAAACTTTCCAGATACGTTCACTCATTAGTTTCTTTATTCTTTAAATTCTATATTTTATTTAATTTCAGCAAGAATAATAAATATCCATTCTCTTTTTTTTTCGTTTTACAATATGAATATTTTTTTCTAGATGATATTTTTAAATGTTGATATTTGCCTTAGTCAAGTGCAAAATAGAAATTGTTGTGAATTTTCACTCAAGAATACATTTGCACAAGTAAGATAAATGTGACTTTACTTAGAAAGCAAATTGTGATGTTGGAGGTTGAACTGAAAATTTTGTTTATAACTTTCAATCATAAAATGTAACTTGCTTAGATTTTAATAAATTTATTAATAATGGGGGAAAAAGGTAAAAAAGAAACTCCACTTTTCACCAATATCAGTTATTTACAAGCCAACTGACTATTCATTTAATTTCTTTTTTCAAACTGCGAGTATGTGCATATATATATTATATAAACACACACACACACACACACACACACACACACACACACACACACACACACACACACACACACACAC
>NC_068984.1:27413239-27423272 GCF_001194135.2 Octopus bimaculoides
AGAGAGACACACACACACACACACACACACACACACACACACACACACATACACACACACACTCGTGCACGAGCATGCATATTTATGTATGCATGTATGGAATATATGAATGGATGTAGGTATGCTGCATGTGTTTATTTCTTTTAAAAGAAATAAAGAATCTAATTTAATACTGGGTTAATTTCAGACAACAAAAATTACACCTCAATGCAAGAATATTATATATAGATGTGTGTGTATATATATATTCATATATATATATACACACATTCATACATATGAACACACATACAACTTACATATATAGTTAGATATAATATTCCAAAACACTTCAATTTATTTACTTATTTTTTTTTGTTTTTTAAACAAGAATTTATTGCAAAAGAAATTATTCTCATTCATTTTCTGCTGTACACAGTTTTGTTTTGGATTCTTTTATTGTTTACATTATGAATATTTTTACATTTTTGTGAAGGTATATATTAAAAGGAATTTATTAAAAGAAATTTAATTCAAAATCTATTATACATTTTTCTTCTTTTTTAATAATAGAACATTTAAACTGATTTTGAATAGAAGCCAAATAGCATTCTATATTAGAGAATGCTGTAACTTACTATTTCTCTATTATTTAACTAATTAAATGAAAGGTTAAACGTAGCTAACATTCCCTAGAAGACTACCTTTAGTGACATTTTCTGTCGCTCATAAAAAAGTTAATGAAATCAACATGTAATATTGTTTTAAAAGCTGCAAATTGTTTTCAATTTTAGCCAAAAATGAATTCAAATGAATTCAAATATTTTATATTGGAAATATAATTTAGCATAGAAACAGCAGAAAGCTGTAACTAAAATTATGATAGAACAGAATCTATATAAAAGCAAAAATAATGGTAATCTGAACCAACTTAGAACATGTTGTGAAGGACAAACAAGAATGTAACGATAGTATATTGAAGGCAAACTTAATTAAACATAACAATTTATTTTTAGTTTTATGAATGATAAAGATGGGTGATGATTGTTACTGTGTCAGTCTGTTCATTCTTCATAAGCATAACAATCCAATATAACTTTCTCATTTTAATACTATAAAGAGTCATTTAAAAGAAACCTATGTGTTCATGATACCAGTCACTCTTGTTGGACTGGAAGGGTATTGGTAGTGTCAAAAATCCCTTATGGCCATGGAGAATAGAGGATTTTCATGCCATTGATAGGATAAATACAAAACAGCGAAGTTGGGTGTTTGTGTATTTTACTAAGCAGATAGCGCAGATACTTTAACGGAGAATATACAGAGGTTGCAAGATAGCTTTTATTACTATAATCAATTACATTGATTGTTAGAGTAATACACAGGTTATTACAGTAACTGTCTGAGAAAGAGTGAGAAAAGGATATAGCAAACATATGATGTGAAGATGTTTAGGAAAAGGTATCTTATCTATCTGGTAGATTGAATAGGAAGTAAAATTACTTATGGATGCCCTCTGTATGATAAATATATAGTTAATCTGTGCTAAGATATTCAAGGAAAATTATTAATAAGAAAATTTTACTCACTTCTTAACAATGTTAGTATCTACCTAATTATCTCATAGTCTCAGATTTCATCTGGAAAGATATTCAAAAACGAAGTAAATGTTGATGTCAAAAATGAGTTTAAATCTTTGTGATGCTTTCATGGGAAATCATTGGTGAAGTCTCTTGTGTGAATCAAACAATTCCATTAGAATGTATATCAACATACTCAGTGTCATCAGTAAAATACGTAGAAGTAGTGAAAGTGAACCATACCTCATGAACTGGGCCCATGTGAATTGTTCTAATAACACTGGACAACAGTTTTTAATTCTTGAAATTTTATCAATTCTTAATGTGTATCAATAAAATAATATACTAAGCAAAATTTGCTTATCATTTAAACTGAAACATGCAACATACACTTAATTAATTCATTTATAACTAATTTTATTCTTATTTTTATATCATAAATTCAGTTGAAACATATTATTGAAGAATCATCATCATCATCATCATCATAATTGTCGTTTAACGTTCGCTTTCCATGCTAACATGGGTTGGATGATTTGACTGAGGACTGGTGAAACCAGATGGCTACACCAGGCTCCAATCTGATTTGGCAGAGTTTCTACAGCTGGATGCCCTTCCTAACGCCAACCGCTCTGGGAGTGTAGTGGGTGCTTTTACATGTCACTGGCACGAAGGCCAGTCAGATGGTACTGGCAACGACCACATTTAAAATGGTGTATTTTACGTGCCACCTGCACATTATTGAAGAATATATTAGATAAATTTATATGTGTTGTAAATTTGATTTTCTCTTACAAACGTGGTGTTGGCTGTTGTGATATTACATGAAACCAATGTCAGCCTTCATGTTTTCATTCCTATATTCTTGGTATCTCATTTCCATTGTAGGAAATTCTTTGTTTACCACATCAAGATTCTCTGGTAAAGTATCTAAATGAGAATGCAAGAAATAAATTTTTAGTGATATCTAATGATCCACTTTACCAAAGGCTTTAAAGAGTTCTTCGTAGTCATCTCTCTTTACAGAGGACGCATTATTTCTCATAAAACTTGTGCATAAGCATTTAAAAGCTTGTTGAGCTTTAAATTTCAATAGCTTGATGATTTGTTTGAGTTTTTAAAGCTTCCCTGATTTGCAGCTCCACAAAAATATCCTCCTTTAATTTTCATACATTGGGAAAGGGTTTTATTTTAAATGGAAATAATGAAATCATTTTTAATTGCCTTCACCTTATTACTTACACCTAATTTTTAATAACACCAAGTTTGATATAAAGAAGTAATAGAACTATGTTCTTGGGATTAACTAAAGGGACACATTGGTGCCTGCTCATTCTTGAAACATGTTGAACTTTGCTGCTTGTCATGTGTTGTAGCAGCACAACTGATTCTAAATGGAAAAAAGAAACTGCAGTCCACTGTAAATGCTGTTTCAATGCCAACAACATTGAATTATTTACAGAGATTTCATTGATGAAGAAGATATTGAATGTAATCAAGCTATACATCTGTGTTGTCAATTACATTTCTCTTTTAGATGGATAAAGTGGGCAATTTAAAGTGATTCATTTTATATCTTCATTATGCAGTAGAACATTTTTCAAGCTTCTTTCTGATGAATTGATGAAGAAATGTCAGACAGATTCTAGATAAACCTCAAAAACAATTTGTGAAGAATTTATCGATGTCATTGCAATAACAGAATGGATAATTTATTGTAAAGCATGTTACCAAATTAAAATTGCAACTTTTAATAACAACTTACTTTCACATTATGATCAAAATTGCTCTTCAGCCTTGAGCCAATAAAACTGGTTTTTTTTTTTTTACTTTAGAGAGGAAAGTCTCTAACAAGGTCATTTAAAATTCTTGAGTAAGTAACTTTGACTTCAAAGTTTAATCAGCTATGTACCACATTTCCAATTGACCATTATAGAAATCCAATTGGTCATTATCCAACTTCCAGCTCATCATTATAAATGCTAATCCATCATTTTGTAGGTAAGTTAGACTGGCTTCCTTGTTGAATTACACATTTGGATAAATAATCTTGTGTTTGTTCTTTATAGAATATCTAATTTTGTAAACTCTGAAAAAAAAAAGCAATGACTATGAAGACCACTTTCTTTTGTGCTCATTTAATAATGAACAAGCAAAATAGATCTTAATGTGGTGCCTACTGCTTGTCTTAGTGATTTATATGACAACCAAAGTATAGTTTCACAAGAACTATCATGATAGTTCATCATTGTATATTATTTGTAAAGGTAAAGCGATTGGATCATTTTACATTCATGATGCATGCTGCTTGAATTACAATGATTTAAACAAATATTCTGAAAGATGTAAAATATTTGCCATGTAACTATAACAAAAAATACACACGGTCTCTCTAGAGACAATGAAGATAATAATTTCTTCATAATATGAGGCAGGATTAGAAATTAGAATTAAAGAATTACAAAGAAAAATATTAATTTTTAATTTCTAATATTTTTTGTTTACTTATGAAGTATATAGTTGGTGGTAATGATGCAGGGTACTATTTCACTTACTTTAAAAATTCTCTGTATGATAAACCAGTTACTTATTTTTAAACATTATTTTTTGAAGTGAGACATTTCATTAAAGATGAAAATAATTACAAACAAGAGGCAATTCATGGAATGTATTTTTGTTCTTTTCTTCATAGAACATTGGTGGTTTGGGAACCGAGAGAAAAGAGAGAATGTTCTTAGTATTATATATAGAATAATAGCCATCTCCAGAGGAATTCTACCTTGTGTTATCATAGTCAAATGTCTTGTAGTAGCCAATAACTACTGTTTCAGCTACAACATCCACACAAACCATTTTCTGATATAGTCTTTGATGTACAGACAATTGTCTTAAGCTGTTATTTCTTATTAGTTATCCATCTCATTTCAAAGAAAACCTATACATCCTACTAAAAACAGTCTCGAAATTAACTTCAGTAATTGTTTCTGGTCCATGCAAACTAATCTTCAATACAAATCCTTTGTTGACCAGTAACTGGATCATTACTGTAGCCTTCAAACATGCATTACTATATTAAATGATAATCCAGAATACGAAAATAGGTATTGAGAGTAACTAGATTTTCCCATTCAATCCTTCTATATACTTTTTACTAATCAAAATTTATCAGTGACTTGTTGAACCTGGATCAAGACCCAAAAGTAATTCTGTCATTCTTTGGAATCGTCTATAATACAGTATCTTTCAACAGATCTAAATTTCATTTTGTCTTCTCTCTTTGATCAAATATCTTTTATATTCCAAGTCTTTCTCATTCTACCTCTTCTATGCATGCTTTCTATTATCTACTCATCCTACATTTTTACCCACTCTGAATCGTCCATTCATGTTATATGTTCATACTAGTTATCTATTTATGTCTTTAATGCATATTTATTTTTCTCAAAGCAATTGTCTTCAGCATATCTGGTCAGTTATTCAATGGATGTTCAAAGAGCTCTATTCAGTTCACTCTACCTTAACCATTATAAATGTTCTACATTCACAGTTCACATTTAACAACATTCAGTATGTGGTGTTGCATTTCTTACACATGCTTCATAAAGTTAGTGAGCTTTTGATGAGTGAGGATCTTTTTGTTGTCCACAAAATCATCTACAGCTGCAGCAACAAAATGACAACAATAATGGCTAATAGTTTCTTTATTGTGACAAGGGCAGCACAGGTAAAAACTTTATGATAAAGTACAATTAGTACAATACAACACTGTAGAAACGAACAAAGAGATTTACACCCCCACACCCACACATATATGAATAAAAGTAGAGATTCACAAAAATACAGCTTATATAATATAAATGTAATTCAATAAGTAAAATAGGATCCTTAAAGAAGCAGCTAATCAGTATGGTGATGCTCTAAAGCGTTTCTACTTGGAACAAATCATAAACTCTCTTCATCTTCTAGGGAAAAGTGAAACCTACTTCTACATGGATACTATTTTCCAGTTACCATGCCAAGTCTTAAGAAATTTTATGGGTAGCATGGTCAGGTGAAAGATATCTCGATGTTGTTTAGAATCCTAGACTCAGAAAAGTTTTGCCATATTTTCATCTTATGCATCTCCTAGATAAAATATAATTTGATCTGATAATTTATACACTGAAGAATGATTTTAAAGTTATTTATATACACAAATTCCATAGATCATAGTAACATAACAACAGAAGTAATTATTCAACTCTTTAGTCAATATTTCAAGAAGGAAACCCTTGGAACAAATAAACTTACTAAACATTTAGCGCAAATATCTAACAAGAGCAAATCACCGAGACAGCTTTGACTTGTGAGAAATTAAACTCCAATTTTCCTCTAATGGTACCTTACCATCTTAAAAATAGAGGGACATGTCATATAATGTAATCCTAAATCTAAAATGTCAGTGAAGACAGGATAGTTATAGGTGGAATACCTTTGATCAAAGTTCTGCTTCATCAAAGAGGTGACCAAAGGCTAAACAACATCAGCCACACTTTTGGCCGATGTAATCTGAGGTACCCTATGCCTAAAGAAAGATGATGAGAAGTAATGGCTGAAATGCCTCTATTCATCGACCTGCTCAGCAACAGCAACAGCATCAAAAGGGTATTCTCTTGGATAGAATGCCTTTGATCAGAGATCTGCTTGATTAGAGTTGATCTAACTCTAAGCAACAATAACAATGCTCAGTCAAACTGATACCATTATGGATAAACTAACTTTTATACATGGATTATTTTGTAGATTTTGAAAGGAATTATAACCAGTTGGGCAATGTAATACAAAGTCAGGCTTTTGAAAAATATTTATGATATCATTGCTTAAAAACCTCTTTGGAGAGATGTAAATGTATAAAGATACTTAAAATATAGTTACATAACAATATTGAAAGTAATGGATTAGAAAAGCTTACAAATAAATTAACAAAAGGTATGGCAATATAAAATGAAAGACAAAATAATATAAGAATATTATTGGCACATTAAACTAATACTAGTACAGAACTTAACTCAAACAATAAATTAATAGGAAGTAATGTATTAGCGATACTCATAAAAAATTATAGCTGGAATGAATTGGAAAATGAATAACATAATCATACTAGTCAACATAAAAAAGTAAATCTAGAACACACTAAAACATAAGCAAAAATAAATTAACTACAGTTAGAGGTAGCAGAGGACTTTTATCATATTCTACAGCTACATAGGACACACTAACTCTAAATGAGACCTATTTTACATACAACTATAATATTTGGAGACAAGACTCCTTTTTAATTCAATAGATTAGCTGCCATAGTTTTGCCCTTCATCTCATTATTAAAAGATCTCAGGAGTCCCGCAAAGATTGCTGCCTCTATATCACTTTCATTGACCTCAAGGTCGCATTCAACAGTGGTGACCATGCATCCATCTGGAAAATTCTCAAGTTCATTGACACACCCTCTGAGATCACTGTCTGTTTCAGTGACTCTATAGCAGTGCTAAGAGCTGCATGTGGGGGAATAGGAGAGACACCAACTAGTTCCTCATCAACAACAGATCAGACAAGGTTGTGTAGCTGCTCCCAACCTATTCATCTGTGTCATTGATTATCTGATGACCAAGATCTGTGAGTGAGTTTCTGGTATTACCTTCAGAAACTACCACCTCAAATAATACTCTCTCAACTTTAAGAAAATACCAAATATAGAAGGGAAAACTTATGATGAAGAACGCTTAACAAAAATATAAGCAGCAAACAAAAAATTGCAGGCAAACTACAAGAACAAAAGAACATTAAAATCATAAGCATTATATAAGCAAATGTTTTGCACCTATACAAACAAACACAATAATAAAACTAAGCATGCATATCTAGAGAACACTCACTCACATAGGCCAATTAAGGACTATACAAATAAAAATATAAAGACTCTGCACGGTTTCCTTGTAAAAGCCTAAAATATATTTAAGATCCTATTGCTGACATTCAAAACTGTACATGTGCTTCAGGGATAATGTACTGAACTGTAACTAATCTGCACATCCTCTGATAAATCGCAGATGGTGATTCAACAATTTCCCCTCACAGGTGCATGCACATCTGAGATGTTTTTCTCAGTTTTGGTGGTTGCAGTTCTCCTAGAACCTTCGTCAATATCTACATCTTTTTCGACCGTCTTGGAAACGTCTGAACCCCTTGTACACTTGTGTGCAGCTCATATACACCACTCCATACACTTTCTGCAATTTTGTGTAGGCCACTGAGCAGGTATCACCATGACAACTTTGTCTGTCATAGTCAATGCGACAATCATGCGCTACACACCTTCCTACCAAGCACTGCTATAAACAGCAGAAGTAAGCCAGAATGTTATAAATTTGTGTGCATGCACATCAGAGTTCAAGGTCAATCTTTGCAGAGCAGCTTCACTCTGCATGCTTTAGCTTCGTTACTATGGCAACAGTTCGTATTTTTATTGATCAGACCTTGTATGTGTATTTCAGGGTTTGTTTTTATGCTTAGTTATAATAAAAACAATTTTACACTAATCTGATAGAATACAAATTTATCATTCTTAAATAAGAATTTTGTTGACAGTGACCTCGACGTTTCGTCAATGATGGCTTAGCTGGCCAAAACTTCAATGTCACTGTCAACAACATTCTTGTTTAAGAATAATCTATGTATGTATGTATGTATGTATGTATGTATGTATGTATGTATGTATGTATGTATGTATGCATGCATGCATGCATGTATCTATCTATCTATCTATCTATCTATATATCTATCTATCTATCTATCTATCTATCTATCTATCTATCTATCTATATATCTATCTATATACATATATATGTATACACTCACACGTGTGTGTGTGTATGTGAATGATTGTGAATGGACAAGGCAGCCATAAAAATTTTTGTATTCATTTGTATCACATAAGTGCTTTATTATTGTTGTTTTTGTTCTCATCATTACTACTATTATTATCACTACTATTATTATTACTACTGCTGCTGTTGCTGCTGCTTCTGTTGTTGCTGCTGCTTCTGCTTCTGTTGTTGCTGCTGCTATTACTACTAAAATATGAATGGAAATGAATAGGAGAAAGATTTAAGAATAACACTAAGATATTAGCAACAAAAGCTTCTAAGCATACTGAGTCTGACACAATTGAGCAAAACAAAAACTGAACTGTCTGAGAATCACGAAGGCTGAATGGTTGGATTTTTTTTTTTTCGTTGTTGCTTAAGGCAAAGCTTCCCAATCAGAAACTGCCAAAATAAACATAATGAGTCTGATTAAAAAATATAACCACAAAATCTGTGCTGAACCTAAAAGAGGAAAGCAGGGAAATATGAAAGAGAAGAAATTGAACTTTGAAGGAGAGAAACTTCACTCAGTGCTTTACAATAACACAAAAGAGGGAAGAGATGATAAAGAGAAGTGGTTATGGCTAAAGAAAGGATTATTCAATAAGGAGAGCAAGGGAATGATCTTAGCAGCACAGAAACAGATATTATTGGTAAACTGGATCAAGAGGATAATAGATCAGTAGGGCTGTATACACAAATGTTGATGTGCAACGAGGTAGTTGAGACCATAGTTTATTTCATATAAGAATGACCTCTGAATGAATACAAGGAATGCAGGCATGATAAGATTCTTGTAATAATTCACTGGAATTTTTGTAAGAAATTTGGCCTTGTAGGTGCAGAAAGAAAGGCTGAAATTATTATGTGGAAATAGAAAAGCAAGGCCTTCAAAATGATGTCTTGAAAAGTTGTTGTATACTTCATTCCTCACAGTAGGCCACAAGTTGTGGTTCGATAGGAAGTAAATAATTATGTCTCATTTGAGAACAATATAAACAGTTTCAGGGGAGTGTGTAAGTCAATCACATCAACGCTAGTGTTTAAGCAGTACTTATTTTATTGACTCTGGAATGATGAAAGTCAAGGTTGACTATGACAGAATTTTGAACTCAGAAAGTAAAAATGGATGAAATGCTGCTAAGCACTCTGCCCAGTGGGTTAACGATCTTGCGAGCCTACCACCTGAATAATAATAATGATGATGATGATGATACTAATAATCCTTTCTACTGAAAGCACAAGGCCCGAAATTTTCGGGAGAGGACTAGTCAATTCACTGGTACTTGATTTAACAACCTTGAAAGGATGAAAGGCAAAGTCAACCTCGACAGAATTTGAACTCAGAATATAAAAACAGATGAAAATGCAGCTAAGCATTTGGCCCTGCTGATGGTTTTGCCAACTCACTGCCTTAATAATGATAATAATAATAATAATAATAATAATAATAATAATAATAATAATAATAAAAATAATAATAATAATAATAATAATAATAATAATAATAATAATAATAAAAATAATAATAATAATAATAATAATAATAATAATAATAATAATAATAAAAAT
>NC_068984.1:27425457-27428496 GCF_001194135.2 Octopus bimaculoides
GATCTCAAATTTTAAAGCAAACACATAATTTTCTTATGGTTTCTTAAACATTCACTTGAACAAAACTGTACAAATCCAAATATATGGTACCCTAGGCATAACACCTACATGAACTTCTAACTTGTTGTCTCTTGAGGTCTCTGGGTGAGACTTGGATCCAACTTGTACAAATGCAAAACAAAAGTCAAACATAAAATAATAATAATAATAACAAGAAGAAGAAGAAGAAGAAGAAGAAGAAGAAGAAGAAATAAGACTATCAGTGTTCTGATTGCGATGCAGTAGCCCTGATGGATGTCATGGATTGAATGATTTTTTATTTCAAAGTTTTCTTCATCTTTGTTACTAACATTGTTTTTTGATCTATCTACAGTTTCAACCCATTTAGACTAAATGCTTGTCAGGAGGTCATATAATCCAGCATATTACCATGATGACTTTATGACCTATAACTTGCTAACATGGTCTTTGTCTGTAACTTATTCTCACACCCATTCCATTATGACCAATGAATAAAAGAATGAACAAACTTATTGAAGGGTCAGTGGAACTCAGAGATGATGTCAGTTTTCTATAAGCATAAGCCTTCTTCATTGGTGTTGTATTTCCTTGTTAACACCTTAATTAGAATTGTCTGTGAAACAACCTGGGCAACACTATCTGATTCTTGAATGAGATCTAATGTTTTCCTTCTTTCTTCCTTCCTTCCTTCTTTTGTTTCTCTCTTTTTTTCTTTTTTACTTTCTTTTTTTCTTTTTTACTTTCTTTATTTCTTTTTTACTTTCTTTTTTTCTTTTTTACTTTCTTTTTTTCTGTTTCCTTGTATTAAGACAAAAACAAAATTGTTTTCAGCCTACATCTATGTAGATGGAAAATATGTTTTTTTTTTTATTTGAGTTCTTTGAAAATAACATCCAATAAAAAAAGAAAAAAAATGAGCCCAACTGAATACAGCAGCCAGTTCTTTCTGCTAGCCTAATAAAGATGGTTAACCTTAAAGGCTACTGCTGCCTTCTGTCTAACCACTATCACCTGCAACCATTCACCGCTACCACCCCCATCCCCACCTCCATCATCATCATCATCCTCATCATCAGCAGCAGCTGCAGCTATCTATGTAGTGCATGTTAACATAATTATTAATTCATATCCTGTATCTTCTCACTGTGAGCTTTAACTTTCTATAAAATTAACCCATCCTATTGAAATGTGTTCAATATTTTGAGTGCAAATAATTCCTGTCTTTTCTTTTTTTTTTTTTCTTAAATATAGTTTCTTACACTTTGGAGACTTTTTGAAAAATAAAATTTCAAAAAATGCTAGTTGTTGGTTAGAAAGTTTACACCACATTTTCATAATACAGCATACAAAAGACATAGGTGTAAAAAAACACGCCGTCGCCATCACCTTCATTATCCTTGTCATCATTGTTGTTGTCATCATCACCGTCATCATCATTCTGTATAGAGCCCGTTAACAGAGTCATTAATTAATATCATGCATCTATCTCACTATGTGTTCAGGGTTAACCAGTGTATTTTGTATGTGAATTGTTATAATATATTTTTTAACACTTTACATATATTCTTGAAATAAATTAGAAAACGAGTAATTGTTAGCTTGGAGATTTAAACCATATTTTCATAATATATGATGCTTAAAAATAATATAGTTGAAGAACATTGCAGCCATTTTGTTGTTTAACCCTAGGTCGGTGTTGTTTGAACAAATTTTTGACGAAAAGAATTCCAAGAGTGGCTGTGTGGTAAGTAGCTTGCTTACCAACCACCTGGCTCCGGGTTCAGTCCCACTGCGTGGCATCTTTGGCAAGTGTCTTCTACTATAGCCTCGGGCCGACCAAAGCCTTGTGAGTGGATTTGGTAGACGGAAACTGAAAGAAGCCCGTTGTATATATATATATATATATATATATATGTGTTTGTGTGTTTGTGTGTTTGTGTTTGCCCCCCTAGCATTGCTTAACAACCGATGCTGGTATGCTTATGTCCCCGCCACTTAGCGGTTCGGTGAAAGAGACCGATAGAATAAATACTAGGCTTACAAAGAATAAGTCCTGGGGTTGATTTGCTCGACTAAAGGCGGTGCTCCAGCATGGCCACAGTCAAATGACTGAAACAAGTAAAAGAGTAAAAGAGTATATTTTTTATATTTTAGCTGAACCATGGACATGCTGGGGCATCCCTTTGAACGGTTTAGTTGAATAAATCAGCCCAATCCAGTACAAATTTTTGAAGCTTGGTTATTATTCTATTGGTCTCTTTTGCTGAAGCACTAAGTTATAGGACATAAACAAACCGACATCAGTTGTCAAACAGTGACAGGGGACAAACACCAGTACAAACACAAGTACAAACAACACGCCCACAAAAACATGCACACACACCTGCACACATACACACACACACGCATGCAGAGACACACACATTGTATGGTAACTGCTCCATCTTCACAGATAATTACTGTTTCCTTACATTTTCTTATTGCCAGTAGCATTTCTAACTTTCCAGCCATGACCTCTCAGATGACTACTCAGTCATGTTGCAGATCTGCATGGTCTGGAGCATAGGTGACAGATGAAAGCTGTAACTCACTGTGTACTTCCAACTTGTTACGTCTGCACATGTCACCACTTTTCCATTGCCATAAGACTTTGTGAAGATGACCAGCCTAGAGGTTAGGGTATTGCACTCATGATCATCAGATTGTATGTTCAATTCCTGGACCAGGTGATATATTGTGTTCTGGAGCAAAACACTTCATTCCATATTCTTTTCTACTCTAGGCACAAGGCCCGAAATATTTTTGGGGACGGGGCCAGTTGATTAGATCAATCTCAGTATGCAATTGGTACTTAATTTATCGACCCCCAAAAGGATGAAAGGCAAAGTCAACCTCGGTGGAATTTGAACTCAGAATGTAAAGACAAACGAAATACCACTAGGCATTTTGCCTAGCATGCTAACGTTTCTGTCAGCTTGCCACCTTACACTTCATTTTATATTGCTCAAGTCCGGTGTG
>NC_068984.1:27428795-27429906 GCF_001194135.2 Octopus bimaculoides
GGATGCCCTTCCTAACGCCAACCACTCCAAGAGAGTAGTGGGTGCTTTTACATGCCACCGGCACAAGGGCCAGTCACACGGTACTGGCAATGGCCATGCTCAAAATGGTGTTTTTTTACATGCCACCTGCACGGGAGCCAGTCCTACGGCACTGGCAACTAACCCTGAAAGAATAAAAGGCAACATTAACCTTGTCAGGATTTGAACTCTGAGCACAAAGAGTCAGAAGAAGCATTCCATCTCACACCCTAATTGCTCTGCTAATTTGCCAACTTTTTTTTAAAAATATTGCTATGGAAATTCCATATGCTTCTGGTGTCTGTATGATTTCGAAACCTGAAAGAAATATATAACTTCTAGAAACTATTTCTACTAACAATTCTAAGATATAAATTAGAATTCCAGAAATTTGAAGAATTTCTGTCAAGGATATTGATTATTGGTTCAATAGAAAAACTTCTGACCACAGCCAGTGATGACAGACAGAACAAAATCTGGGCTACCACACCAGGATTCTCTGCATTTTCCTTGCCTTATGACCTCATACTTTATAATGAGGGCTGTTGTCACTATTAATAATGTCCAAAATTTTTCTGGATGCACTTGTCAATTGTTGATGTCAATGTTGATGTCAAATGGGAAAATGTTGGCTTCTTGGCTTCTCATTAAATTTTCACTATCGATAGGTGAAAGAAAAAAAACAAAAACCTCTCAAGTATTTGAGAGTGTAGGTGGCAAGAAAGAAACTAGATGCAGCATTTTACATAGCACCATATATAAAATTGCCATCAACTGACACCTTGTGATTGTCAGCCTTATCAGAAGAAGCAGATGCCATTTGCATATTATCAACATTATCAGCACCCCCTCATCCTTCTCCATCTCCTCATCATCATTGTCCTCGCCATCCTCTTCCTTCTTCTCTTCCTTAACATCCTCCTATTTCTCCACCTTCTCTTCATCATCATCGTCATCACAATCACCACCACCACCACCATCATCGTCATCATCATCATCGACATCACTGCCACCACAAACCTCAACACTAACAAAACAGCAACCACCACCACCAAAACCATCACCACCACCACGAAAACCACCACCACCACCA
>NC_068984.1:27431699-27443017 GCF_001194135.2 Octopus bimaculoides
ATATATATATTCATGTAGGACTGTACAGCTACATGCTTTTTTTTAACCAAATTACAGAAATATGGTACCAGTGATTTCTTGAGGATTTTATCAGGATGCTCATGTCAAAATTAACCCTTTAGCATTGTCCTCAGCCATATTTGGCCAAAATTAACCCGGTAGTGTTGACCTCAGCCATATATGACCAAAATAGTGTCCCTGTTTTATGCTCAAAGTGGCCAGATCCAACCTCTTACCCTACACTGTTAGTCTAAAATTATACAGCCACATAATCTAAATATCAAGATTACAAGATAATGTAGGATAAATTCAAAACAATGTGAATAAATAAACATTACATTTGATAGAGTAATCTGAATGCTAACGGGACAAGGTTAGAGTTAGAAAATTTTGACTAAATTTTTGGAATGTGTTAGAAAATTTATGGAAAGAATTAGAACAGGAAATTATGTAGAATAAGAATCAAAGCCAGATTTATAAATTAGAAGATTACTATTTTTAAATCTCACAATGAGAGATATTCAGCAACAGTATTTTGGAGTAAAGATTTTCGCCAACATAACATGGCAGTCCTGGTTTAGGATGAATGTTGCTGTAATTTAGCCCAAGAAGACATCGTCTCCAGCTGGCTATACAACACAATCTGTGTCATATTTTTGAACAAGGGAATCTAGCACCCCCATTCAGCTCAAAACAATATCTGTGTATTCCTGAGTTATTTTCCTTCAACAGCACAGAATAATTGTTTGGCTAGATGAAGGAAAATAACCTGGAAATTGCGATACACAGATATTGTTTTGAGCTGAGTTGGGGTGCTAGATTCCCTTGTTCGAAAATATAAAGCCACAGATCATGTCGTATAGCCAGCTGGAGACGATGCCAACTGGGGCTAAATTACAGTAACATTCGTCCTAAACCAGGATTGCCATGTTATGTTGGCAAAAATCTTTACTCCAAAGCCAGATTTGTTGTACCCTGAGTATACTTAAACTGATCTAGTTTCATGTTCTACCATTCATGCTACTAAGAAACAAATCAGCATTTACAAATCTAATACTTCCTAGCCATTTGAAAGTTTAAATGGATTAATTTCTACTCTCTACTGAAACAAAAACCAACAATGTAAAATTAACTACACTAGCTTGTCTTAATACTTACAACTTAAAAACTAAATCTACTTGAATAATATGTTAATCTTCACATGATTATAACATTTAAATCTTGGACTGTTATATCTAACATTTTACTTAAATTATTCAAATAAAAAATGTAAATTGATATGTAATACTCTGCACTCTGCTATATATATAACCATACATGATTATAGCCCATAATATGCTGAGATTTTGTGGATAGCCAAAAAAAAAAATGAATGCTGAGCTAAAGTCGTAGAAAATAAGTGGTTGTCTTGTAGGAAAAGGAATGCTATATTATTTATTTGTAATATTTGTGGTGTAAGAAATATGACTAATATATCAAGAACACATACAAACACTTGGAAATATTTGAAACCTGGAAAAACATTAACCTAAGTCTCCCCAACCATCAACTCTGATATATGAAATAATTTTATGACAACCTTGTTGTATACCAAGTATGTTGCCACATAAAACTTATCTTTCTATGAAAGTGCGTTACCTAGCTACTGAGATATTATACAATTTGATAAAAAAATATAAAAGCAGCCCAGTCAAATTATTGCCTTTCTGTTCAGTATCAAATCAATCATAATTTATGTGACCTTATGTGCCTGTGGAAGATTCATGTAATTTCTGTCCTTCTAAGTTTCCAACATTATTTTCTCTGCAGTCAATAAAACAATTCTCTTCAGTCAGTAAGTTTTTCTTTTAAGCCAATCACAATATATATTTATTTCACCCACTGCAGTTAAAACCCCTGTATGTATTCACTTTGAAAGCAAAAGCAAGGTTTAAAGAACACAAGAAATTTAACAATAAAAAGGAAATAATTCCAAGGAATACCTCGTATCACCAGAAATATTTAAAAAAAAAATATTGCTATTGTGAATGATTCAAATACAGCTTGACAAGTAACTGCTGCTTAGAAATCTTTATTCAGATCATTCTGAGACACATAATGGAAATATATTTCATGGTTTTCACAAAACGAGGCAAAAGAAATAGTTTGAAATCTTTCAATGTAGTTAGTTTTGTAAAAAGCTGGATTTGCTGATGTTATCATTTGACATAAAATAACAATCTCGGGAAATAATATTGCAACAGTAAATATCCTAGCCACAACACATCCCTAAAAGAGTTTCCTATAACTCTGTCATGGCATCATGAGAAGAGTACAATGAAGGGGTTTCTGGTTACCTTTTCAACATAGAAGTATATCTGAAATATTTTACACAATAGAAAAAATGTGCCTGTGATTGTAAATCTTTTTACTCAGGAATTAAACACAAATAGTAAATGTAAGCAAGTTTTGAAGCCAAGGAACACATTTTACTTATCATAATATACTTACCTTTTAATAAATGAATCACATGTGCAATTACAGTACTTAACAGAAAATTCTTTTACTTTGTTTTTTAATGTTTCTTGTATATTTCCATAATACTGAACATGATGGTAAAATTCTTGTCATAAAAGTATCAGTATTTCTCAGTTTTCTCAGCTATATCAAGAATTATTTCCTACCCTGTGTAACATTGCATCTAAGATTTCCAGAATAAAAAAGAATGTTCGACTTGCTTAATGCTAATTTCTTGAAATATTCACATAAACGATGAGTCACTTGACAATGAAATATCATTAGCTGAATGCTAAACAATAAATTGTCTGGCAAGCCCAGGAAAATATGTTTACTTATTTATAAAACATTTGATGATGTATTTTTTTCATTGTTCTGGAACATTTTATTGTAAATAGTACATGAGAGCAGAGTTCTAAAAGTATTCAGTTGAGTTGTATTTTGAAATTTTAAGAATTGTACCACAAGAACGATAAAAGGAAGAATCACAAAAGTTTTCAATATTCTGCTCATGTCACATGAGTTTCCCTTGACTGCTGTGCATTACTTTTTATGATTGATTGTTAGAGATAATGATGGCTTCTACACACTGCAAGATATTGACTAACTGTTTTGTTACGTGTGTAGATATTATATTAACTGAGTCAAGTCAAGTATCTTGTTTTGAAGAGTACCAATTACTACATCACACATGAAAAGTACTGTAGCATGGGCTTCACATGTAATCTGTGGCAGTTTTAAATGTACACTAGAGGAATGGAGTTGCAGCAACAAGGAATACATGTTTGCTATTTCAAGAATCTGACAAGAACAGAAAAATAAAAACCCATTTAAACAACTGCTACATGCTTATAGTACAGATGTATTTATAAAGGATTACAAGATAGTATGAAACTGATCTGTCTAAACACCCCAACTTCAATTGTACCAGTGATACATGAAAAACAATTGCAAGCTCCAGCTTATCTGACTTTTGAATCAACAGATAAAGTTGACATTCAAATGTCAGATCAGAATGAAAATTGAGAAGAGGAAGCAACAAGACACTGTGAATAGCTAGCAAGAGTTTGATGACCTTGTAACAAATTAGTATCTCACTAAATATGGTAAAGGGTAGTTGGTATTCAAATTAAATGAAAGGAATCTACTGGATGCAAAGGTGAAAATTTCTAAGAAATGAACAAGGTTTGCAGCTTTGTCTTATTTCCACTTATTGTCTGAGTTGCTGGGCTTCTATACTGATGTAGGAGGCATGTTTGAAGTGACTGGTTTTAGACACTCCTGTGATGAATGGCATTTGTTAATTGATATATCTATGAAAGCTTGAGAACAGTAGTTCTACAAAAGAGCAATCATTAGTCATCTATATTTGTTAGTTATTGAAAGAAGAGTACAAAAATATTAAAGGGTTGCTCAAATATGATGATTCTAGTGAGATACATATATTGATTTCAAGCTGTTGGGATTCTTGTTTAGGTTGCATGGTGGATATACAAAGAACACTTGGTTTTTGTGCTTGTAGATTAGCAGAGGTAGAGAAAACAATTGTGCAAAAGGAAAATAGTATAAAAGATCAGCCCTGTAGATGAGCATCCAAAATGTATAGCTCAAACTCTTGTATCTGAGGAGAAAATCCTTCAGCCTCTGCTACACATAAAACTTTGTTTGAGAAAACAATTCTTCATTGCCTTAGATTGTAATAGTGAAGTCTAAGTCAACATATGTGTGATGTTTGGAATGTTGTCTGATGCAAAATTGCTGTTGGTGTATTTGTTGGAGTACAGTTGAAGCAGATGCTTACATCCAAAACTCTGGATACAAAAATGACAGTGGTGGAAGAGAAAAACTTGAAATGTATTCAAGAACATTTTTCAATGGATTTTCTGGCAACAATAAGGGGAAGAATTAAACAGATCTTACTGAAGAACTGATTGAAAGTCACAAAAGCATTGGAGTAAATGTCACTGAAGTTGCACTATTTGTTCTCTCACTTGGAATTCTTTCTACCAAATCTTAGAGCTGTATCAGAAAGGCACAATGAATGATTCCAACACAACATACAATTCATGGTGAAGTGATACTGGGGTAGGTGAAATGAAACAATAATGAGGTGATGGGCAATTAAGTTTGGGATTTGTTTTGAGAAGAATGTAGAGGTTACAAAAGACAACGATGGTCCAACGTTCACTTCGGTGCTTATTGATATTTTTGATCCATTGTACCACTACTGCTATGTTGCATTATTCATGATTGCTTGTTATATTATAATTAATCGATTTCTATAATTATATTATATAATGCAGTTGAAATTACAATAAATTGTATTACAATAAATATTGTGTTTTCATGATTATTATGCAAATCTTTGTTCATATAGAAAAAACAAACTAATGTGCTTTTCATATTCAGCATGTCAAATTTGATAGCAAAAACACAAACATGGGAGTAAACCAGAACATTCATAAAAACCTGTTATTTGGTGTTATATTTTCAAATGAGCACAGGTATGGTTGATTGGTTAAGAAGTTTGTTTCACAATCATGTTCTTTTGAGTTCAAATTTTCTGCTTTAGTCCTAGGCTTAACAATACTTTGTAAGTGAATTTGTTAGACAGAAACTATGTGGAAGCTTGTTGCATATATGGTCGAATGGTTAAAAAGTTTGCTTTGAAACTACATGCTCCTGGTTTGATCCATTACATGATATCATGGACAAGTGTCATTTTTTTTTACAAATTCAACATGTCCTATATTTTACGAGCAAAACTTGGTGGACAGAAACTGTATTGAAGTTCATTGGATGGATTGCCCCTGTAATTCAAAGGCAGAGCCTTGTTACACACTGTGTCATGTTGATAGTACCTGGAAATTATGATAAATGTCTGTGTGTCTGTGAAATACTTGGCTACTTTTACATTAATTCAATGAACAGGCAAATAAATCAGCTTGTTAGCAAAACGAGCAGAAATTTATCCACATGCACGTGTGTATGTGTGTGTGTGTTTGTGTGTGTGCGTGTATGCATCCTTGTGTTTACATTTCTCTGTTTGATAATCAGTGTTGGTTTGTTTGCATCTTTGTAACTTAGCTTGGCCAAATTACACACATAAGATAAGTACTAAGCTTGAAATAAGCACTGTTGTTGATTTGATTGATTAAAAAAGTTCAAAGTGATACTCCAGTATGGCCATATTTCAATGAATGAAACAAATAAAAAAAAAATAAGGGAATAACATCATGATGTATATATTTTCTTTGTTTTCCTTAACATTAATTTCATTTCAAGTCTTCTGGTAGATGCAAAAGCACAGCCATACATGCTCAATCTCACTTTAAAACATATTTCAAACAATGAAAAGAGCTAAATTAAGAAAATAAAGCAATGTGTTGCTCTATTTCCACAAGGAAAGAAATAGAAATCCTGATTGTCATTATGCATTTCCTTCCACCCAGAATAGCTGGTTATATTTAAGAGGCCTTAAGAGGGCAGCTGTAATTGAAGAGGATTCTATGGAGAAAACATCAAAATGATAGTTGGGAATTAAGTGGGACTGCCATAGTAATAATAATGCTGAAAACTAAGATCAATGTTGTAGCAGCTATTATCCATTGGGGTCATATACAAAAGAGGGAATAACATTAAGGAAATTTTATTTGCTTGGGGGGAATGACTAATTGATAAGAGGAGGAGTGTATAACAGCTTAATCAATTGAAAAGTGGAGATTGAACAGGAATAGCAAAAAAATTGCAGCTTTGCTGAATTTATTGCTATAACTGCAGGCATATCAAAACTGAAAGGAAGACTGAAAAACTAATTAAATGATGATAATGACGAGGATGATGGCAGAGATTATGATGATGAAAACAACAATAATAGTGATGATTATTTAAATTAACTAGTAAAAGCTCTCATGGGGTGGTATACGCCAGACTGTAGCTATGCAGGGGTTCAATTTCAAAGTTGCTTAGCAGAGGATGTCACTTCTAGATATGAAGTGATGTAAGGAAAGGTCATCATTGTTTGTCTCAGTGTTTGTCTATCTGTTGATTATTGGCTTATTGTTTATAACAAATAGTGTCAAAAGAACATGACTTATAAAGCCTGCTATTTCATTTGATTCCTGATTGGAATGAACTAAGAAGAAAATACATGGTTGTGTTTTAAAAGTTCATGTACCATCTTCATTGCTGTCATCGTTGTCATCGTCGTCGTCATCGTCGTTGTCATCATCATCATTATCATTATCATCATTTTACATCCATTTTCCATGCTACCATGCATTGAATGGTTCATCATTGTTAGTGTTGATGATTTTTATCAGTTATAAAATCATTCCCAAGATCCTTTGTGATTTGCCACAGAGAACACAAACAGTACTCCATTAACACTTACACTTTATTTTAAAGTAGGATTGGAAACTCTCAGAACATTAGTAGATTAATAGATTTTGGAGAGTTAATGTTCCAAACTAAACATTATGGACTAATGAATAATATAAAAAAAATCATTCTCGAATGTAGTCATTTATTGCAATATGATGCACACACACACTCACACACATATTATGTGTATGGGCATGTGTGCATTTCTTTTACTAATACACATCAGTGAAAAATGTAAACATTGGCAAGGAGACAAAGCACACACACACACACAAACAAATAACAGTGCTTTTCAAATAAGTCTCTTGAGGTGTTTGTTCAGCATCAAGTTAGGAACTCCTTTGATATATTTGCCATGAGAAATGCATTGAATCTGTGACTGGCCAATCAAAAACCTGTATAACAATAAAATTTCAGTTCTTCACAAAATATTTATTGTTTATATGATAAAATCAGATACGATGGCTGGATAAAGAAAAACAGGAAAATGAGAAGAAAGTTCTTTTCATAATGGTGGTTGAGAACTAAAGTTTATTTCATGATGTAATTATGTATTCATGCCTCCGAGAGGAAAAAGTTTCTGTGAAAGTGACCAGAGTGAGGTTATATAGATTTAGTTGGTGTTTAGGAGAACAAATAGAGATGGGCTTTCCATATCATGCAAATGAAGGACAACAGATGGACTATCAGGGTGACAGAGTGGACTACAAGTCAATGGAAAATATCAAGAGATCAACCAAAGACAAGATGGCAAGATGATCTCACCTGCTACCTGGGGCCTACATGGCTACGACTGGCCAGAGATAGACAGTAGTGGAAGTAATCTAAGGAGTGGGATTCCTTCTTCAGGATTGATGAAGCTTTGGATATCATTATTGATATTATTAGGGGCAGGTAAAATCGCAAACTAGCAGAATCACTAAAACACTGAGAAAAATATTTAATGGCATTTTGTCTGTCTTACCATTCGGAGTTCAAATTCCACTGAGGTTGATTTTGCCTCTCATCCCTTTTGGGGTTGATAAAATATGTAGCACTTGAGCACTGGGCTTGATGTAATCGACTTACATCCTCCCCAGAAATTATTGGCCTTGTACCAAAAATTGAAGCCATTATTGGGAGCAGGTAGTTCTTCATGTTTGACTGTCAAAACAAACCTGAATATCAGACTGGCAACTGATGTAATATTCGGCTGTAATTCTATTTCTTTCTCACATCTACTCAATGTGTCTGCACTCTAGGTCACATATTATGGTTGACTGATGTCAGTCAACAGCCTTGCTTGGTTAGTTTCCTGCTGATGTTACCAATGCATTTATGAAATTTAAATATTCAATTTAAAGCAGTCAGTTTCGATGTTTAAACAAAGAAAATTATTAGTTAGCTTCCTGGTGATGTCATTAGTCCATTAAAAGAGTTCAGTTGTTCACCATAAATTTCTTAGCTACAAATAACCAGTTCCAGTTTCAAGTTTTAAATAGAGACTTGCCACATACGTAACAAAAAAAAAAAAAAAAACTATGGTTCATGAATTTTTCATGTTAAATAAAATAAACATAAGCTTACTTTTTATCTTTTACTTGTTTCAGTCATTAGATAGTGGCCATGCTGGAACATTGCCTTGAAAAACTTAAGTTGAATGAATCAACCCCAGTACTTGTTTCTTTAAAGCCCAGTCTTGCTTCCCTGGGCATGGACACATTAAGGCACTGATGTCTGGCAACAGACATGGTAGACACCCACAAGATTGCCCACTATCACAGGCTTTTGAAGTTATAAGAATGTAAAGACTTCAACACCAGTTCTCCAGTGGTGGAGGACAAACACATACAATGACACACGTTCACATCCACACACATACACTACAGGCTTCTTTCAGTTTCTGTCGACCAAATCCACTCAGAAGGCTTTGGCTGGTCAGAATCTATAATAGATGACACTCAAGGTCCATCATTGTGGGACTGACCCAAGAACCATGTGATTGGTAAGCAAACTTCTTACCATACGGCCACAACCAAGTGTAATAATTCTTTTCCCTTCTATGTATCTTAGAAATTTCATGAAAAATTTCAAAACGTACCTCAAATTTTTTGAAGAAGGAATTCTAAATTATATTGAATCCAATACTTCACTGGTATCTTACTTTATTAACTCTGGAAAGATGAAAGACAAAGTTGACATCAGAATGTAAAGAGTTGTGACTAAGTACCTCAAGATATTGTGTCTGATTCTTGACCTATACAACCATTGTACAGCTTCAACATCATTAATATTACTTATGAATTAGGTTTTATACCCATTTTCATTGTTTATATAGCAGTCTAGAATTCTAAAGATGAATGAACAGAGTAGAAATTAAGTTGAGGAGACCCTTTAGTTTTGCCATATTGAAGACATAACCACCTCTCTAGTGTTGGTGCTATGCCAAAATACACAATGACGAAGGGCATCCAGTTCTGGAAATCAAGCTAAAATGAAATATGTGAGTAAAATGTCTTCCAATAACCCATCTTGATGGGAAGGAACTCTGAATAAGAACTGACTTGAACTGTGATAAGTCATCCAAACCCTGCCAATATGGAAAGCGAACATGAAATAAAGATGACACTGATGCTGCTGCAAATGAATTAATATTTTCATATATTACTGATGAATCTGCTTTTAAATTGAGTGATTCCTTTTTTGTATTAACAGCTTAAGCCTAGTGTACAGTTAACCAATATGGATAAAGAAATATACCCTGTGAAGAAAAACATTAAAAAGTAAATGCTTTTTGCAAGAGCAAGATTTAGGATTTCTCATACCTGAATCCTCATCATATTATTTCAGTCAAATTTGCGACAGTGTTGATACACCATCATCATCATTATTATAATATATTTTTTTTCAATAGTGGGACAAGTTTAACCCCTTGGTTAATTCACCTTAATCGTTAATTAGGTGTAGAAAGCTGTTTATTTATTCACAGTATGAAAGTGGATGATAATTTTATACCAGTGACTTTTAATTTTGTCATCACTTTGTCAAAGAAACCATGTTAAACGGAATGGTAAAATTCATGTAAATTTAGAAAAGGCATAGCTAATGTATTTCTTTATAAAATATAATTTTTCTAGTGACTCAGTTTGAAGGCCTCAAATTTAGAGAAAAAGAATAAAATGCATTGTCAACATCTGCAGGGTTTGAACTCAAAATCCAGAGATCATGATCATCATCATTTAACGTTCTTTGTCCATGCTGGCATGGTTTGGACTGTTTGACCAGGGCTGGCAAGCTGGAAGGCTGCACCAGACTCCAATCTGATTTGACATGGTTTTCTATGGCTGGCTACCCTTCCTAACACCAACCACTCTGAGAGGGTAATGGGTGCTTTTACATGCCACTGGTACGAGTGTCATTTTTGTGACACCAGTATCTGCTATGACTGGTTTTACTTAACTTGAAGGATCTTCTTCTCAAGCACGACATAATGACAAAGGTCTTGGTCATTCGTCATTGCCTCTGTGAGGCCCAACACTTGAAAGGAACTTTTAACATGCCACTAGCATTGGCCACTTTGCCTCCATGAGGCTCAATGCTCGAAAAGTGCTTTTTATGTGACACCAGCACAGGTGCCAGTTACATGATACCAGCATTGACCATGACTGACACCAGCATTAAAACTAATGTTGTATAAGCAAATGGTACTTCTTAGTAATTAACTTCAATAAATTATTTTTAAATAGCTACTTGTTCGTGCTTACTTGTCAGCAATATTGTGCACTGGGTAATTAGTGATTTTCTCTTTACTCTTTTGGTTTGTATTAGGAAGTCAATGCCTTGAATAGAAAGGGTAATAGGACTAAATCTAGTCCTGAGTTGTATCCCTTGCATGCTGAACTTAGTATTGTGTTAATAATTAGGCTAATATTTATTCATTACTATATAATTATGCCTAATTAGATTGTTGATGCTTCCTACACTAAATATGCTACTGCTAATTCAACTGAATACCATGGGATATTTAGTGTAATATAATACTACTTCTATCAAATATATTGATATGTACTTCTATGTGAAAATGTTATTATATGTTAATGAATATTTTCACTGTGGAGTTTACAACAAACTAATTAACTATTTTCAAAACAGTAAAAATATTAAGACAATTAACAAAATGGTTATTGCTGCAGGGAGCAAAAGTGCTACAATAACTGAAAAAAATTTTTCTTTGTGATATTATTAAACACTTTAATATATACTTCATAATATGAGACATTAACTTTGGTGCAATATCATTGCCTGAGTTGTCATTCATATATATTTTTTATGTTAAAATGAGATTGAGTAATAACATTACTAAATACAGCTGGATTTAGTAACTTTAAGCAAGATGTAAGGTGTGTATGAAAATGTGTGAAATATAAACAGCATTCTGAAATAAATATATATGTATATAT
>NC_068984.1:27443172-27443774 GCF_001194135.2 Octopus bimaculoides
ATATATCAGTTAAATTTTAAAATTTAAAATTTACATGTTGGGTATGTCCCTAGAAGTATGCCGACAAACACGTTCACTGCTTGGCCTCATCAGCAATAATTACACAATTGTCGCTGGATCTACATCAGGAATACCTTAGTGTACGTTGAGTATGACAGAAACGATAGAGGTGGAAAATGGAATATGTGAGAAACTTTGTTGATCAAAACGATCGTTTCAACACATCCTGCATCACTCTCTCGCTGGTGGGAAACTATACAATTAATTTCGGGGATCCCACGGTGCAGAGGCATCTCATCAGGTGATGTACTAATGTACCTCGTTGCATAAGCAATGTTTCGTTTATTCAGATTCCCTAGAGCACGTTATTAGTGGTCATAGCTTAAATACATTGAAAAGAAGTGACTAGGAACAGGTTTAGTTGCAAAGCTATAGACACAAACAGGAAGTAAATTAAGAAGAAAAAATACAAAGAACGAGGAAAATAACACATATAATAAAGTAAAAGTAAGTAAACCATTAAGTGTGTCAGTACTCATCATACTGTTAGTCGTTTATACACACACACACACACACACACACACACACACACACACACACAC
>NC_068984.1:27444419-27446106 GCF_001194135.2 Octopus bimaculoides
ATATATATATATATATATATATATATATATATGTGTGTCTTTATAAACACACACACATATACACACACATATGTAATTATTTATACATTCATATATATATGTACACTCCCCCCACACACATATACATATGCCCAGCAACTAAAAAGCCTACTGTCTGGAACCAGAAAGGAAGAAATAATTGTGTTTGGTATGTATGTATATGGTGTATGGGTATGTGTGTGTGTGTTTTGACAGTCTGTGTGTGAGACTGTATATTTTTTATTTTACTTGTTCTTGTCATTTGACTGCGGCCATGCTGGAGCACAGCCCTTGAAAGGTACTAATCATTCATATTAACTTTTAAAGTCTGGTATTTATCTTAGCGATCAATATTTATTGCACTGCTAATTTACATGACACAAACACAGACACTGTTTTGTCTTCAAGCAATGACAAATATAAAGGCAGACATTTAGACTGACTTATACAACCATTCCTGCACACACATATATAAATACACTGATTGAATGCCAGCTAAAATGGCAGTGTCATCATCTATTATCCAAACTCCACCTGAATAACTAAGAATATATTCACACATAACCTAAGATAACAGACTAATACACCAATACGATGTTGAAAACTCAGTCTTGAAGTTTATAACTAATGTGTGTGTGTGTGTGAGGGAAGGAGAGAGAGGTATTTAAAGCTGTAGTTTTACGTCGATACACAGGTAGGGCCCTGTCCCTTTGCCTAATCGGTCCCCATCAAACTTTCTCCCCTCTCCTCTTCCTGAAATCCTCACTCCATCACACTTTCTAACAATAACATTATTCAGTTGCTGTAATCATATGATAGCAGAATTGGCACATATTTTTTTATCTCCTTCTTCTACATTTCTTGTTTTCCAAGTTGCATGATGACCTTGAACTCAAGTAACTAATGTTGGTATCGTGAAAATAATTCCCAGTTCATTCTGAAAAGTGATTGGCATTAAGAATGGCATTTACCCATATCTTTAACACAATCCTCTGGATTCAATCGAAGGCGGATGTTAAACGATAACGATGATCACACACACACACACACGCGCGCGCGCGCACACACACACACACACACACACGCATGCACACACACACTTATAAGAAGTTGAGCTTATGTCCGGTTATAGAGTAACGAATGATTTCGCATTTACAAAGGCCTTAGACTCGTGACATCTTGTCAGACTCTAGAGCCAAAGACAGATGTAACTATTTACGGGGCTAAGGCCCTTGTGGATGCAAAACCATTGATCACTCTATGACCGGGCATATACTTAACTACATATAGATACATTACTGCTCTATGCTTTAGGGTGTACTTCTCTTTTTGATATATGATATATTGACAATATATATATATTGGAGGACATTCGTGCTCAGCCGCCTGGATTACTGCTCACAGCTGTGGCCATCCACCAGTCTGAAATTAACAGCAGACCTTGAAGCAATCCAGAGGAGATTCACAAAGAAGATTGTCTCTTTGCAACTGCTCAGCTACTGGGAAAGGCTGAAACAGCTAAGACTCTACTCCCTGGAGAGAAGGCGGGAGAGGTATGCAGTAATATACATCTGGAAGATCCTGGAAGGAATTGTGCCAAATTTTGGCATTGAAAGCTACACCAATGCCAGAACGGGACGACACTGCATAGTGCCAAAGATCCCAGCAA
>NC_068984.1:27446691-27447491 GCF_001194135.2 Octopus bimaculoides
AGAGAGAGAGAGAGAGAGAGAGAGAGAGAGAGAGAGAGAGAGAGAGAAAGAAAGAGAGAGAGAGAGAAGAAATAAAATGATGAAATTTAGGGGAGGGAAACTCATTTTCAATGGGTGCACAGTACACACCTAGCATACCTAGAATATACATCTCTGCTATATATATATATATATATGTGCACACACATACACTTACATGTCACTGCCACACACTTTCTATCTACCAGTTTCACTCAAAAGGCATTGTTAAGCTTAAAGCTATTGTAGAAAACACAAAATACCAAATAGCAGAGCTGAATCAACAACAATGTGGTCGCAAAGCAAATGTCTTAACTACACAGCCATGCTTGCGCCTATATTTATGTTTATAATTACCTTAAGTTTTATAAAGTGTGTTAGTGTGAAGGGTTAAGATTTTGATGGAATATTTATGTGGGAGGAAAAACATCTTTAAATCTAGCTGTAATTTACAAGGAAGTGGGTTACTTTTTGACATTGACCTTGCTGAACCTGGATGACCTCCACATATGAATGGTATTCCATTATGATAGAGAATTCAGAAATGAAATGTTTGAACAGGTGATGTAATTGATTTGAACTCACACAAAGTACAAACAATGTGTGAATATATGCACAAGGCTGTTGGTATGTCCATTTGTAAGTAAATATATAGGCATAGGTTTGTATCTATATACATATACACACACACACACATATAAATATTTATTTATATGTATATCTATCTATCTATCTATCTATCTATATTTATATCTATATCTATCTACCTATACATATATATA
>NC_068984.1:27447563-27450846 GCF_001194135.2 Octopus bimaculoides
TATATATATATATATATATATATATATATATGTGTGTGTGTGTGTGTGTGTGTGTGTATTTATATATATCTGGGAGGGGTGAGTGGAAAAATCTGCACTTGTAGTCATGGAGAATAAAGCAATATGGCTATATAAATCTATTATGTGTATGTTTATATATGCTTATAGGTGCACTTGTGTTCTTTATAATGGGAAAATTGATAACAACTAACCTATAACAAATAATCAATAATAAATTGCAAAAAAAGTAAATAAAAATAAAATCATATTGTCATGTTACAAAGCAATAAGATTTATTGGAACAAAAAGAAATAAATTTATAAAATAAAAATACAAACATGTATTGATAATATAAATCAATTAGCAGTTATATATATTATTATTGTTGTCATTTATCATTAGTATTTAGCATTGATGTTGCTGTTATTATTATTATTATTATTATTATTATTATTATTTTTACTGTTATTATTATAATTACTATGTTGTTTATTTATCAAAACACTACTACTACTACTACTACTACTACTACTACTACTACTACTACTACTATCATTATGAATGTTGTCAACTTCAACATTATCATTATACTTGTGTCATAATCGCTCATCCTCTTTCCCTCGCTCTTCTTCCTCCTCCTCCTCCTCCCCATCCTCTTCTACGCTCTCCTTCTTCCATCCCCCTCTTTATCATTATTGTTTTTTTATTCTTATTTTGCAAGAGTCCTTTAACTTATTTAATTTGTGCTGTACTAGATGCAAAATAAGATTTCATCAAATGTTTGTTGAGACAAAATGGTCACTGAAAGCAAAAAAAAAAATAAAAAAAATAAATAAATAAATAAATAAATAAATAAATAAAAAAGTAAATAAATAAAAAATATAAAAATAAAAACTGGTGAAAAACCAATATTTTTTTTTTTGAAATTATAAAAACATAAATATAGATAAATGTTGCTACTTATTGTAAATAATAAGAGACAAGGTAAATATGTTTACTAAAAGAACTAGTCATTCTAAGAGTCTAAATCTAAAAGGTGATTATAAAAGCACCAAATTTTGAGATCCAATTCACTGCAATAATCGTCATAACATATGCTTTTGTTGTTGGCGTTCTTTAGCCCCTGGTCATCCTCGATCAAGTTTACATATAATTTAAGTTGCTCCAGTTGTTACAATTCCAACTTCTTTGTGTATTTAAGAAGATATTTCCAACATGCACTTCCTATTTTTTAAGATGATAGAACGTAACCTGAAGGGAGATTTGATTACTATTCCTAGCTTGTTGGGAAACCATATAAAGGTTCTTGCATTTGTTATTGTAATATCAAGTAGAACATCTCTGTGATGATTCATACTAGATTTGAAATAACATTGTAGTACAAAAGCTCAATAATAAGGTGACACTGTTCAAGTTGTGCTATTTGTTAGACTTCATGTCTATGGTTCATATTCTATCAGTATGTCCAAAGCCAACACATTCAACTCTCACAAACTCAGTGTCGCTTACTGTAAACATGTACACTGAGTAACTTTTAAAGATTTGAGATATGTAATTGAAAATTGCTGTTATTTGTCTCCATCTAGATTTTTGGTCAGATCTATGGTCAGAGCCATTCCATTTTGACTATCACCTCTGTTCTTCTGATATAGTGTATCTGGGACTACAATTCCTTTCATGTGATATGAGGGAAATATGGTTGTTGTTTCTAGCAGGTTGTTTGATCATTTAGAAGCTTCTTTATACAGCTATTTTCTATTCTATTCTTTTATGGGTGACAAAATAATGCTGGTGTCCATGTTATAGTTTCATCTGCTGGCACAGGGTATTTCTCTTATCCTGCACATTAATAAGAGAGGAATTTTTCCTTTTACAGAGCAATTCAATACATTCATATGTAGAGCTTGGTAAGGTATGAACACTCTGTGACTGATTTGCCCTAACATACTGGAAAGGACAGTCTGCAGTGGAATTATAAGGACCTACTACCTTAATCCCACAAACCATTATATGTTGTGTTACTTTTAAGAGAAAATTAGTATTTTAAAAGTTCATGCATAGGTAATGTGGGTGTAATAGAATGAAATGTCAACCTAGGATGTGGAAAAATTCAATACCAAATAAGCTACTCTAAATTAGCGACTAAGATTTGCCAAATGATGTCTTAGATATGTAGGAATTTGTGAGTATTAAAAACTAAAAGGAAGAAAAAAAGCATGTTGCCACAGGGAACAGATTAAAGTGGAATTATAAAATTTCCTAAGTTCATCATACCTGTTAATTAAGATAGGAACACCAAATGTTTCTTTGCCTCTGCTTGTTGAAAACTCTTGCTATGTTACTGACTCTAATCAAGTCAACCTACAAGGAAAGATCGTCCAGCCATCACTGACCCGAGATTTTTTTTTCATTTGGCTCTTAGCTTTTCCATTCATTGCAAAGTTTGTTGATAGCATCTCAGTTGTGTCATATGTCATGACTGTAATTTCAAGTGGAAGAGAAAACAATTACTTATGCTTCAGCTAATCCAACAACATATTGTGAGCAAAGTAGATCAGCTGATCACAAACGGAAACATTTGTTGACTCATCCAGCTGACGAGCAAACATGTACAGTGATACTTTGATTTCAGTAAGAACATATATCTCAATATCCTCCTCTGTGTCATCTGTCTAGTGCTGAGTAATGTTCATAGCATAAAAAAATTCTTGGTGGTTTCTTTATTTCACACAAGAATCACTGCCCCAGGTATGACCAATTTCTTTCCAGTATAAAACTTCTTCTGCATTGCTATGTAATATGCAGTTTTGTAAGGTGTAGAGACTAAATTGGCATTCATAGCACAGAAGTGTTCTATAGAATCCAATTTCTGAACTTTGAAAGTGCTTTCTAGTTTCCAAAAATTCCTCTAATCATGTATTCTCATGTTCATAGTGATCATTATGAAGATGGTCATGCAGTTATGTTCCACCAAAAGTTATGTTCCACCAAAAGTTCTATGAATGTACATCTACCAAAGAGATTTTTCCACCTCCATACCTTCTTTCAGCAAATTCTTCTGTTTTTCTGCTTCTGTCTAACTCTTACCTTGATGTAACAAATAGTTAGTCTGTATTGAGTGGTTTACACTTCATCAGGGAAAATCTACCTAATCCATTTCCTTTTGGGTATGAAGTCTATTGGTTTGTGTGAGTGTGTGCATGTGTATGTATGTATGTGTGTATATATCTGTGTGTGTATATATATATATATATATATATATATATATATATATATATACACA
>NC_068984.1:27452285-27453033 GCF_001194135.2 Octopus bimaculoides
TATATATATATATATATATATATATATTCATATATATATTATATACATACGTAGATACATATGTACATATGTACGTATGTATGTATATGTATATATAAATATATATGTATATATCTATATATAGATGTATATATATTTATGTATGTATGTATGTATGCATGTGTACGTGTGTGTGTGGTGGGAGGGCATGTCTGTTCACTTGGGAAGTTTACTTGTGAACTATAAGATTTAGGTTCATTTCCACTGTGTAGTATCTTGCACAAGTGCCCTCTACCGTACTCATCACCGACTAACGCTGGTCATAAGTACATGTGTATATGTGTGTGTGTGTGTGCACATGCATATGCATGAATGTGTGCATGCATATGCATGTGCGTGTGCACGTGTGCCTGCAGTGGTTTGTATCTGTGTTTGCTTGCACATATACAATTATCATAATGTTTGTATATTTTTCTTCTTAGCAGTTCTTCTGCCAATAAATCACTCACTCGCTTTAAGATTTCAAAGATACTTGGAATAAAAGAACCTGCATTTGAAAGATATATAAGAATTAATGTCAGGAAGGGCATCCTGACATGTGTCTAACCAACAAATTCATCTAACTCTTGGGGTTAAATATATTTTTATCTATATGTATGTACGTAATATGTGTATGCATGTAGGCATGGGTGCATATATATGTGTATATATATACATATATATATGTGTATATATATATATATGTATATATATATATATATATATATAT
>NC_068984.1:27453855-27454592 GCF_001194135.2 Octopus bimaculoides
TATATATATAAGAAACCCTCATGCCAGTATCACATAAGAAGCACTTGTACCAGTGCCACGTTAGAACACTCATGCCAGTGCCATGTAAGGACACTTGTGCCAGTGCCACATTGAAAGCACTCAGCATACACTATAAAGTGGTTGGCATTAAGAAGGGCATCCAGCCATAGAAACTGAGCCAAATCAGACTGGAACCTGGTGCAGTTTCACAGCTTGCCAGCTCTGGTCAAGCCATTCACCTCATAATAACATAGAAAACGGACGTTAGAGGCTGATGATGATGATGATACACACACACACACAGAAACATCATATATATGTATATATATATATATATATATATACACACACATACACAAACACACATACTCATATACTCACTCACTTAAACATGTGCACATACTCACACACACGAACACACATGCATATACAGCTGGTTTTTGTTCCTGATGCCAACTTCTTTACAGCTTGCACAGTGGGTGGGGCTGGCATCAACCACAATCAGATGGTGCTTTTTATGTGTCACTGGCACCGGGAGCCAGTCAGGCAGCACTGGCATCGCTGCTTATTGTGTGCCACCAGCATGAGAGCCAGTCAGGTGGCACTGGCATTGGCCACAACTATAATTTCCATTTGTCTGTTATTAGATTTGATTTGATTTTGATTTTGATTTTACTTGAATCAATAGCTCTCCTCAAGCATGGCATGTTGCCCGACGATTCAAATATATATATATA
>NC_068984.1:27455731-27458305 GCF_001194135.2 Octopus bimaculoides
TATATACAGTGAAGGTGCATGGCTCAGTGGTTAGAGTGTCAAGCTTACAATCGCGAGGTTGTGAGTTTGAATCCTGGACCGAGCTGCGTCTTGTGTTCTTGAGCAAGACACTTTATTTCACGTTTCTCCAGTTCACTCAGCTGTAGAAAGGAGTTGCGACATCACAGGTGCCAAGCTGTATCAGCCTTTGCTTTTCTCTTGGATAACACTGGTAGCATGGAGAGGGGAGGCTGGTATGCATGGGCGACCGCTGGTCTTCCATAAACAACCTTGCCCGGACTTGTGCCTGGGAGGGTAACATTCTAGGTGCAATCTCATGGTCAGTCATGACCGAAGGGGGTCTCAGCATATATATATGCATGTATGTATGTATGTATGTATGCATGTGCATGTATATATGTAAGTATGTATATGCAAACACATACAAGTGAGGAAGGAGAAAAGTGAATATCAATTTGTAAAAATATTGTAATATTTGATACTTTTTATTGGAAACTGAAACTTCACAAATTAGTCTGAATTCCATGTTTTTCACCTTCATATAATTATGATCACTGGAACTTAAGAAAAAATAAGTAATACACATACATTGAAGATGTCTGAATAACATGTCAAAAAGAAAATGTAGAATAATATGGAATATTGAATAAGATATTGCATCATGTGTATGATTGTTGTATATTAAATGAAAGTAAAATGTTTAAGATTTTAAAGTCATAAAAAGATAATGTAGGAAACATTGTTGATGAAAGAAACGTTGATTAAGAAAAAAAGTCATGTAAAAAAGGGGAAAGGAAGAGAGGATGAAATGAAAGAAAAATGAAGAGGTGAGCATGAATAAGAAAAAGATCCTTGTAAAGAAGAAATTTGTTGGCATAAAGATACATATATTCAAAACAATAAAATGCAAGTGTTGAAGTCATATAAAATATATGAATATATGAATATATATGAAATTCATAAAAAAAAATTGATGAAAGACAAAGAAAACTAAAATAAGGTTGGAGTTAAAATTAAACTTAAAAGAGGATTAACAGGTGTAAAGGAAATGAAAAATTTATCTGAAGGGAAATTTTGCCAATGGGAAAGATAGAATGTAATATCAAAAATGAATAGTAAATGTGTAAATTGGTGAGTTTATACAAGATAGTGACCTTAAGATCTAAAAAAATAAACAATTCTAAGAAAAAATTTAGTGTTAAGGATTTGTTATATAAAATAGTAGTGTAGAAATAATCAGTGTGGAAATAATATATAAAATGGTGGAGCAAGGTGCTATTGCTCAATGAGAAGATTGAAGAAAACTAACCAACAGGTAATGAAATGTTATACAGCAAATATTTTGAGGCATACCTGTAAGAATTTAAAAGTACAGATCATTTATGTAATGTGTATGTGTTTTTAATGTTAGCTTTAATTTACTAATCAAGCATTTAGCCATTTTGTGAACTCGTTTTTCACTTTTGTACTTTATTTCTATTTTCACTGATGAAATTCCTCTTCAAACTACTTTTTTACTTTTTCTTACTTCAGCTAATCTTTTCATTTGACTTCAATCCCACCCCCGCAACACACACACAAACGTGCACACACACATGCAAACACACACATACACAGATCACACACACATGCAAACACAAATTTATAAACCATTTCACTTCAAATTCTATTTCATTTCTTTTAGACCTGTCAATCCCCTTCTAACTTTAACATTATTTTTTTGCCTTTCATTCATTATCTTTTTCTGGCATGCATACATACATGCATACATACAAACATATATACATATTCAGTAACCCCTCGCCATATGGCAGTTCACATATCGTAGTTTATTATTTAAGCTTATGTTGATTCCTCCATGAGGTTGTTTTGCATTCATAATAAAATTAAATATATACAAATTATAGAAATAATAAAAAAAATTTACAGTACAGTACTGTTTCTACTTTGTGGTTTTTCACCTATTGCAGGGAGTTTTGGAAAGTTACACCTATGATAGTCAAGGGATTACTGTATATCTGCATATATGCACAAGGATGACATGCATATTTGTGAAGCATTCTGTATTCTTTTAATACGTGGAGGTGTAGCTTTGTGATAAGAAGCTTGATTCCCAACCACATAGTTCTGGGTTCAGTCCCACTGCATGGCACATTGAGAAAGTATTTTCTACTATAACTTCAAGCCAACCAAAGCCTTGTGAGTGGATTTGGTAGGCTGAAATGGGAAGAAGCCCATCATCATCATCATCATCATCATCGTTTAACGTCCGCTTTCCATGCTAGCATGGGTTGGACGATTTGACTGAGGACTGGTGCAACCGGATGGCTACACCAGGATCCAATCTAATTTGGCAGAGTTTCTACAGCTGGATGCCCTTCTTAACGCCAACCACTCAGAGAGTGTAGTAGGTGCTTTTACGTGTCACCCGCACGAAAACGGCCACGCTCGAAATGGTGTCTTTTATGTGCCACCCGCACAAGAGCCAGTCCAGGGGCACTGGCAACGATCTCGCTCAAAAACCCTACAAGGCCAGTCAGGCGGTACTGGCAACGGTCACGCTCAGGATGGTAC
>NC_068984.1:27459144-27459598 GCF_001194135.2 Octopus bimaculoides
TGGCCGTTTTCGTGCGGGTGACACGTAAAAGCACCCACTACACTCTCTGAGTGGTTGGCGTTAGGAAGGGCATCCAGCTGTAGAAACTCTGCCAAATCAGATTGGAGCCTGGTGTTGCCATCCTGTTTCACTAGTCCTCAGTCAAATCGTCCAACCCATGCTAGCATGGAAAGCGGACGTTAAACGATGATGATGATATATGTATGCATTTGTGTATGTGTATGTGTGTATGTGTTTGTCCCCCACTGTCACTTGACAACCGATGTTAGTGTGTTTACATCCTTATAACTTAGTAGTTTAGCAAAAAATACCGATAGAATAAGTACTAGGCTTACAAAGAATAAGTCCTAGAGTTGATTTCTTTGACTAAAACCCTTTAAGGCAGTGCTCCAGCATGACTGCAGTAAAATGAATGAAATAAGTAAAAGAATATAAATACACCCCCCCCCACACA
>NC_068984.1:27459608-27461187 GCF_001194135.2 Octopus bimaculoides
TATATATATATATATATATATATATAAAAGTATATACACACATACAAAAATATATTCATACCTCCATATACACATACATATATTGATAGAAAGCTGGATCGATAGAATTCAATCATATGAATGTAATAATAAGCAATAAGAAAGAAATCAATGCTACCAGCAAAATAAGGATGCTTGGTATTTATTTCTCTTTTTACACCATGACCAGATGTTATGACTAGTCTCCACAGAAGAGGCGACAGTTATCATATCTGGCCATGTTTTAAAGAGAAGACTAACACCAAATATATATATACATACATATACATATATACATACAAAAACACATATACATATATATGCATATGTAATATACATGCAAATATTACATACATGCCTACATATGCATATATAACATAATATAAACATGCATACATAACATAAACACATACACACACACACACGTACGTACATATATACACATACATCACTGGTGTGAGTAATTTTATATACATAGATTAACTCTTTCTAATTTGGATGGGTAGATTTATGATGTTGCTTTGGTGTCTTGGTTTAGCTTTAACTGAACATGCTTTAGGAGAGTCTTTGATTGACATCAGAAATATAATAAGTAAAATACAGAGCAAGAAAGAGAAAGTGAGGGATATAGTGATAGAAAAAAAAGAAAAGTGTGGGAGACATGTTGAAAGATATATTTGCAGGAGTTATTCTTGATAGGTTCATTTAGCACATTGAAATATCCCTTCTTCCTAAGTTTCAATCAGGTTTGCTTGTAGGACAAGGAACCAATGACATGATATGTTCAACTTGGTTATTACAAGAAAAAAATGGATTGAACAGCAACTTGATCTCTATCATTGCTTTATTGACCTTATCAAGGCCTTTGATTCAATTGATCATGATGCATTATTGGTAATTCACAGAAAAACTTGGTTATCCTAATAAATTTAAAAGTATTAGCAAGTCCTTTGATGACAAGATGAGAGCACATGTTGTAATTGATGGAGACTCATTTTCAATCAGTGGCTGAGTGAAACAGGATAATATAAATGTTCCTGCGTAATTTGCCATGTACCTTGCAATAGTTTTTTCAGTCACTTTCAGAGATTACTATGAGAATATTTATGAATGCTACTGCACAAAAGTTATTCAATCTCACGTGTTTTAACTCTAAATCATACGTTTTTGTTTTTCATCTGTATGCTGATGACTGTGTTATTGTGACACACAATGAAAAATAACTTCAAACTCCCTTGGTTGAAATTTCATTGGTCTGATTTGAGGGAGATGTGACCACTGTTTCAAATAATGAGAATCACCATGTTGATCAACCATGTTGATGTGAAGGCATGTGGCCTAGTGGTTAAGGTGTTGGACTCATGATCATAGGATTGTGGTTTCAGTTCCTGAACCAAGCAACATGTGTTCTTGGGCAAAACACTTCGTTTTATGTTGCTTCAGTCCACTCAACTGGCAAAAATGAGTCATTTTTGTGATGGACTGGTGTTCTGTCTAGTGGATAAATATATATATATATATAAGTTGTAGAAACTGGTAAATCAGTCCTTATGACTCCATA
>NC_068984.1:27461197-27464331 GCF_001194135.2 Octopus bimaculoides
AGAATGCTTTATGTTTGATATCTCTCTCTCCATCTATTCATCCATCCATATATATATATATATATATATATATATATATATATTGAAGGAAAATGGACAACAAAAAACCAAGGCAGGATGAGTATCTCAGGTCATTTAGAAGGCCAAGGATCCATAGCTTCATGGAAGTTCGGACTAACTTCCATATTCTCTGGAACAAGATAAACTGTGAATTTTAATCTCCTGTTTTTATTCTTCTATCTACCATTTTATTCTTTGATACACTGTGAATTCTTTGTCTGGACCTTTCCTACATACACATCTTGTCTCTGATAATGGAATACCCAGTGTATGAACATATGGGATATCCAAGAAACAACTGTAAGACATTAATTACTTCTACTTTTTTTTATTTACCCATTTTTGATTCACATGACCTGAGATATTCGTCCTGCGTTGGTTTTGTTGTCCATTTTCCTTTGATATATACCTGCTGACTCAGAAGTCTACTATGGATCCCTAGCTCCAGCCTTAGCTGTGAACTTGGAACTTAACAGATGACTAATTATAGCATTTACACAGCATAGCTATTGGTTTAGATTATCAGTGAACTAAAGAACCAAACCCCACATATTCTCTCCCTCTCTCTCTCTCTCTCTCTCTATATATATATATATATATATATATATATATATATATATATATATATATGATGTTTATTTCCATGCAGGAAATAAATTTCTGTTGAGAAAGGTTTAAAAGTAATTGAAGATACAGAAGAAAATTCAGTGAAAAGTGTTCAAATAATCCATAGAAATTCAAATATTCAATAAATTTCACAGTAATTGAAAGTAACAAAAGATCAATTATTTGAGGAATTTCACAACAATATTACATGATTGAGATTTCAGTGGGTTTCAAAGCAACAAGATACATTAACAATAAAATATGGTGAAGTTTTTAAAAGTAGGAAGAAAGAAAATATTTTTATAATTTCTGCCTTGGTACATGAAGGGAAATTCTTCCTCATTGGTTTCTGGTAAGAATTTGAATGTTTTTAAGCTGAAATTGTTGTTTTGTATGCATATTGGTTTTTATGATATAGGTCCAAGTCCTGATAGGTTAAAAACTCAATAAGGTTATTTACCCTTATCCATCTGTGGTCAAGAGTTTTGGTTGTCCAACTGTCTAAATATGACATTTGTTCTTTCTGGTCATATAGTTTAGTTTGACATTCTAGCTGGTTGACCTGGTGATAGCATTGGCTTATCAACTGCTTTTGTCCCTTGTTCCTGTCTAATAGAGGTCCAGTTTCCCAGTTGGCTGATTTCTTTCATAAATCATTTGTTTATCAAATGTTTTGGTCACTTGTTTTTGCCTGATAGTCTTCCAGTATTTCAGTTGGCTAATTCCCTTAAGATGCCACTTGTTTTTCTGCTTTCGTGATCATTTGAATGTTTATTTCTTTTTACTAGAAGTTCAGTTTTGACCAAAAATAACATCTAATTGATTAATCCTTAGTGACGTTGGCAAATAGTGTTGTGAAATGTGAAAGGTGTAATTGTACAGTAGATTGAAGTAAGGGTTTTGAATTGCAGAGAATGCCTGTTACTTCATCTTTTGATTCTTATAGACATTGTTTCTAGTCATTTTTAGTTGGGTTGAATAAACTGAGTTTTCTCATTATATTGTGTTGCTGTAGGGTATCTAGTTGTGGTTTATATTTCTTAATAAACATATTTTCTTAATTTAATCAGAATTGGGCTAGAGTTAGCCTGATACGTTGAGAGAAAAAATTTGGTATTTAAGATGTTTGTTTGTGAGGTACAAACCTTATCAATACTACAGCATTAACTAAAATACAGTCAACAACATTGATTGATATGCGCCTGTACAGAATTGCCTCTCTTAGGTATTTCCTATTGATAATGGTTAAAGAGCTAGAAACAGCGATGTCTGGGAATACTGATAAGGGTCAACTCCCAAGCACGCACACATCATCATCATCAAATTATGTATGTGGTCAGCTCTATAGTGAAAATTTCATCAATGAAACACTATTAATATATGTGTTGTTGAAAAGCAAGAGGTTGTGGTATTTATTAAAGAAAAATCCCTTTGCAGAAAACTTGTGTTTAAATTCACAAATATACTTCAGAGACAGGCAAAATAAAATTGCCTCAAAAGTTACAATGGGAGCAACAGATATGTATTTTGCTATTGTTACAGTTTCTTAATGTCACATACTCATGTCAAACCTGAAACAAATTTGAATCATCTAGTCTGAAGTATATAGAGGAAGTACATAAACTATACACTGGTTTGCAAAAACACTGCATAAGCTGAATAAAATACAAAATATGCAATAGAAGCAGCTCTATAATATAAACTTTATCAATATAACATACTTAATGTATGTGTATAGTAGAAAAGCTCTAGGCTGCAGTTTTCATCAAGGAAAATCCCCTTTAAAGATATATAATATTAAAAATCCCAATATACTACAGATTTAGATAAAACAAAATCACCCCTAAAGTGACAATAAGAGCAGTAGATACAAATTTTGCTATTCATGTGGATTCTCAATCTTATGTACTCATGTTACCTCTTCACACTCTTCATCTCTTCTACCACTCTCTTTACTTAACATTCAGTTTTATATTGTGCTCAGCCTTGCACTTCTACTCATTCTCTTGTTTCTTTTTCTTGTTTGTTTTAAATTTTCTTTATTCCTTTCAACATTGCTTTGCCATCATTTCCTTACTCTTGTTTTCTTTTCTAGATTTGTTTGTTTCATTCTCTAACAGTTTATCACATTCTGTCCTTATCTCCTTTTTTTTCTTCTCTTCACTCTTGCCTTTATTTGTATTGTATTTCTCTACAATTAATGTTTTACATTTTTATCTCCCTTCCCTTATGTTATTATTAGCTTTATATTTATATCTTAACAAAAGAGAGATCGAAGATCAAATTATGTTTCGAAAGATTAAGTTAAAAAGATGTGTATGTGTCTGTGAGTACCTGTGTGTGCATCTGCACGCATGCACACACACACATGTATATATACATATCTATCTATCTATTTATCCATCTCTCTCTCTCTCTCTCTCTCTCTCTCTATATATATATATATATATATATATATATATATATAT
>NC_068984.1:27464581-27466880 GCF_001194135.2 Octopus bimaculoides
ACATATATACATACATACATACATATATATATATATATATATATATACATATATACATACATACATACATATATATATATCACGCACGTTTTATATACATATATATAAGTATATACATTTACAGATATACATATGTATTACACATAATTAAATGTGTATCTGTTTGTATTTATTCCTACTCCTTCACCCATATACAAATTTGATATCAATAAATAAAATAAATAGCCAAACAACAACAACAACAACAACAACAATAACAGCAGCAAGTGAATAGCAAGAAAGAAAAAATCATACAAAAATGCATAGAAACAAAGAAAAGCAAAATGAAATGAAAGAATAAACATAAGAAAAATAGAAAAAAAAAAATCAATATGAGAGAGATACCTTGTCAAAGCCACAAATATGCTCATGTATATATGTAAGACCCAGTGATGGTCAAAACCAATGTATGGAACAATGTAATGGAACCACATCAAAAGAAAATATCTAACATTTTGATTTAAAAATGAGTTAACAATTTTAAAAATATTTTTGTATATGGTCTCTTTTTTTATTTGCCTCACATTTAGAATAATGTCTACTGAACACTATTAATTTCGAACAAATGATAATAGAGGTTTTGTTGTTGTTGTTGCTGTTTTTATTATGATTTTTGTTTTGGTTATTTTTGTTGTTGGTTTTTGTCTTATTATTTTTTTTGCAATATAGTTGTGTTTGTGATTAAGCTTGTTGGTGACTTTTATGTTGATTTTTTTTTTTGGTGGGGGCTTTTATCTAATGTGTCATTATTCATAATTATTATGTCATTAGTTTGCATTACTTACCCATCGTCATTCTTGCCCCTTGGCTACAGTCTATCGTCACCAGCAGCAATATCACAAATACCACCACTACCAGTGGCAGCAGCAGCAGCACCACCACACCACCGACACCACCACCACCATACCACCATCACCACCACCACGACCACCAACACCACCACGACGACCACCACCACCACCATGACCTCCAATATCACCACCATAACCGTCACTACCATCAACACCACTGCCTGACCTCTGTCACCACCACCACTTCCACTACCACTACTGCCATTACTGCCACACTCTCTGACACTACCAGCATTGCCACAATGGCTTGCAACAATGGCACTGCCACCACCTACATCAACAACAACAACAGCAGTAGAAACATTTTTGCTACCCACTAATAACTATAACCAAAACCAATGACTCTTGTCGTGTGTTACAGTCAGACTGAATATGTGCATCTGAAAGAATCTGTCTCCAAAGTATAGGCCTGGACAAGAAATTATTATTATGGCTGATCATCAGTTGTTCATACCACCATTGATGGCCAAGGCAAAGACAAAGCGAAGACACTTTAGTTCAATGTTACCACATGCTTTCATGTCAAAACATAAAGTGGTGGAACATATGCTGAAAGGCTTGAATTCCACGAATCCAACATTCTAAGCTGCTACTAAATTTATGATATGTCCCACATTATGATGACGTATTTTGTCATCTGTGTGACTGGCCCGAACAGCATACCTCATTGACTAACACTACTTGCTGTGTCTGTTCACTATTTATTAGTAGTGGACCAGCCTACTTCTCACTTGGTGGTGTCTGCCACAACACTTCCCTCCTTTGAGATTTTGTTTTTCTTTCACACAACATTATTTTTCCCTTCAGAATGCCACAGGTTGAACCAGTCTATATTGTTTACCAGTAGTGTTACTAACACATTGTGACCTGACTTACATCCTTCACATGGACTTATTATCATTAATTTTTCTTCCACACAGAATTATTTTTCTCTTCAGAATGCCACAGGTAGTACCAGTCTACATTGTTTACCAGCAGTGCTACTAACACATAGCAACCTTATTTACATTATTTACAATTGATGGATATTTCTGCTCATCTTGTTTGTTGTTAACACAACGTTTTGGCTGATATACCCCACAACCTTCAGCAAGTGTCTTGGGGAAATTTAAAACCTGGACTCTCATTCCTAAGGTATTTTTCAATGTTGCTGTTATTATTATTATTATTATTATTATTATTATTATTATTATTATTATTATTATTATTATTATTATTATTCACTATGCTCTTAACCACTACACCATATGGCCCTTGGTATATGGGGTAATGGTTAAGAGTGCGGGCTACTAACACCAAGACTCCAAGTTCGATTCCAATAATAATAATAATAATAATAATAGGGTGGCACATGAGATGCACCATTTTGAGCGTGGCCGTTGCCAGTACCACCTGACTGGCTCCTGTAG
>NC_068984.1:27467002-27470000 GCF_001194135.2 Octopus bimaculoides
GTGCGGGTGACACGTAAAAGCACCCACTACACTCTCTGAGTGGTTGGCGTTAGGAAGGGCATCCAGCTGTAGAAACTCTGCCAAATCAGACTGGAGCCTGGTGTTGCCATCCGGTTTCACCAGTCCTCAGTCAAATCGTCCAACCCATGCTAGCATGGAAAGCGGACGTTAAACGATGATGATGATGATGATGATGATGAATAATAACAAAAACATCGAAAAATACCTTAGGAATGAGAACCTAGGTTCGAAATTTCCTCAAGACACCTGATGAAGGCTGGAGGGTATATCAGCTGAAACATTGTGTTAACAACAAACAAGATGAGGACAAATATCCGTCAATTGTAAATAATATAATTAATGTACATAATTCTTCATCTCTTAAATATAGAACTGTACATAGCGACCTGACTTAAATCCTACACATAGACTTATTACCATTATTATTTTTTCTTCCACACAGAATTATTTTTCTCTTCAGAATGCCACAGGTAGTACCAGTCTACATTGTTTACTGGTAGCACAACTAACTCATAGCCACCTGACTTAAACCCTTCTTCAAATTTTTCATTGTGTGTAGTGAATCCTACTTTGGGATTTTTAATACTTTTCACTGTTTGTGGCTGTTGTGTCTTCTTACACGGTCTGTCTGTGTTGTGTCTTATCTGCTACTGCATGTAGTTCAACTCCTTATTGCTACTGTTATGTCCAGCATTATGACGATGTATTTCGTCGTCTGTGTGACTGGCTCGAACAGAGTACCTCACTGACTGACACTACTTGCTATGTCTGTCCACTATTTATTATTAGTGGATCAGCCCACTTCTCATTTGGGGGTGTCTACTACAACAATTTACCTGTTATTAATAGTAGCCATATCTCTCTTAAATTACACCCTACTGTTTTGGAAAGAGAAGAGAATGTAAGATAGTGTAGTGATAGATATGCCATGCCTGGGAAAAGGATGAGCTTGTTATGGTTGGAATGCTTTTGATTATATGCCTGTTCAGTCAAGAATGACCTAGGGTTAAATCAGAAAACAGCAGCAATAATGTCATCCATTACCACCACCACCAACACCACCACCAGCACCACTGCCACCGCTGCCGCTGCCACCACCAACACTTCTACCTCCACCCATCTTTAATACTACTCATCTTATCCTTAATTTTATTGGCACCAATGCCTTGCTTCAAAGACATCATCACAGACAGTAAATGCAGATGGTTGTATGTGGTTGCTCACCTTGCTCAAAATAGCAGCTGAATTTCCTGCAAATCTCAACCTACTATTTCAAAATTAAGACCATTACGATATGGTCTTCACCTCCCTACTCAGTGAGAAAAAAATGAGATGGCATGGCCAGAATGCCTTTCATCACTGGTCAGTTTTATCAGAGCTGAAAAGGTTTAAATCACAATAACAACAACAGATGGGTGCATCTGCTTAGATGTCAAAACTCCTTAAAATGAATTGTTAATTTGTTCAATAAAGATAAAATAAGGATTTCGAATGCCAATAAGGTAATTCTCAAGTATGGTAAACAGGGTCCTTCAAGAGCAGCAATGACAAGAAAATTGTTTTCGGCAATGATGCTATCACCATCAACACCAACACCACTACAATCAGTGAGAGAGAAAGAGAGCCATTTTGTGATGCTATATGATCAGTTGATCTGCTATGAATAATAGTTAACCCATTCTCAAATCAACTCTACCCTATTAAATAAGAAAGAACATTGTGGGGTAGATAACATTGTCCTTAAAAGGGTAATTGGGTCATAGAGGAACACTCTTGATCATGGACATGCTTGGTCAGAGTTTACCTAGGGTTGAATAGCAACAGCAGTAAAAATGACAGCCTCACCATCAACAACAGCAACATCATCATCATGAAATATTAAATAAAGTTAATTTAGGGTAGTTTTTGCACAGTCCCTTTCACAAAACCATGTGGTAGGATCCTTCTAATGCAATTCTGCATTAGCTGAGCTGTGTGCATGTGAGCGTGCATGCGTGTGTGTATGTGTGAGAATGTGTGTGTGTGTGTGTGTGTGTGTGTGTGTGTGTGCATATGGTGTGGAAATAACAACAGCAATAACAAATTCAATTTTGTTAAAGAACTACAAAGAGCACTAACCTCAAATATCAGTACATTTGGTGTTGGCGTTCTTTGTAGTACTTGTTACACTAACACCCACGTCAATACCACCACATCCAACCACAGCATCTACTAAAAGCCATTTGTAACATCACAACCAATGAGCATGGCCACCATCGCCACTACCACAGTCACCACCGATCTATTACAACCACAACAATCACCACCACAAACAAAATAATGACAAAAAGAATACACCAAACAGCAGAAGCCCCCTCTCGCTCATCATTACCACCATCATCTCCATCACCATAACTACTACCACCACTACTGCCATTACTGCCACCACCAGCTCTACTGACACTGCAGCCACTAAAACCACCATCATCATTACAATCACTACCATCCCCATCATTATCACTACCATGGTCACCACTGCCATCCCCACAATCACCACCACCACCACTGCCACCACGGTCACCATTGACACTGCCACTGCTACCATCACCACTGCAACCATTGCCGCTGCCACCATCACCACCGCCACTACCACAACAGCAACAACAACAACACTAACAGACAACAACAGCCGGTTCTACCCCACTTACAAACACCTCTAACTCCAGCACGACCAGTATTGCAACAATTTTCTAATTTATTCTCGATATATTCTCTACAAATCTATTGTTACTAATTCTGCTGTCATTGTTGTTACTGCTTCAAAGTGAGATACACATATAAACACTCATTGGTGCACATACATACACTCATACTTATTCATGAACACAGGGACTTGTAGTCTCTCCCACACAGGCATACACACAAACACACGTATATGTATTTATACAGGCATATATATATGTGTGTGTGTGTGTGTATATATATATATATATATACA
>NC_068984.1:27470508-27471244 GCF_001194135.2 Octopus bimaculoides
TATATATATATATATATATATATCTATTTACATTTATATATATGTATGTGTGTGTATATATCTATACACATACACACGTATGAATATATATTCATCTATATAAAAATATCTGTATATATGTATGTATGTATAGTTACATGTATAGTTTTATTGTTAGATATATATATATACACATATATACATACATATATCTATATTATTTGTTTAACATCATAAAATATCGAGTCATTCCTGCTGAAAGCTTTCCTCAGTTGAACAATTATTACAATGTATTCTGACACAGGATAGCAAAAGGCCAAGCTGCTTTCTGTTGGAGAATTAAACAATATCAATAAAATAAATATATAGAAAATACTCTGTAAAAATTACATGTTTTGCATTTAAATTTATTACTGTTACTATTGAAAAGAAACTATTAATACTGTAATAAAACATACGAATAAACTAGCAATAGAAATCATCATCACTAGCGCTACCTCCCCCACCCATCATCATCATCATCGTCATCATCATCATCATCGTCGTCATCGTCATCATCACCATGACAACCCCTTCCCAGAAACACCGCGACCATGACCACATCACAACAATGACCACACCGTCACCACCACCACCACCACCACCACCAGCACTGATACCACTAATTGTCATCATCATCATCATCAACATCAATAGCAGCAACAGGATCCTTCAGCACCACCACCATCACCACTACCACTGCCACCACCACCGCCGC
>NC_068984.1:27472003-27472939 GCF_001194135.2 Octopus bimaculoides
CACCACCACCACCACCACCACCACCATCATCATCATCATCATCATCATCATCATCATCACTATGGTTACAAAAAAGAAATCAGAATTGCTCTAAATATTGCACCCCTTTTGTTTTTGTTTATTAGTGATTTCTCAATCATTCTGGTTCAATGCTGGTGCCCACCAGAGGAAAATTATGGTGGTGCTCTGCATACTATTGGCTTCAGTAATATTCTATGTAATATAGGGTCTGCAGTCAGTGAAGCTGTTTCACAAACCTGTACAATTTGAGGGCTTTGAAAAATATCAGGTATGTCTATGTACTGAAGAGGTTTGTTTTGGAAGCATGCTGTCATGTGTTCCTTTCACTGCCCAGTATCTTTGGGTGGCATTTTCTACCATATACTTAGGTTGAACCAATGCCTTCCATTTACTCACATATACACACATATAGCTGGACATGCACACATATATGCGTATGAACAAATGTATACATGCATATGTGCACAAGCATACACATGCATGTACACACATATGCATGCATACACATGCACAAACATACACAAACATACACATATATTTTATATGATGGACTTCTTTCAGTTTCCCTTAATCAAGACCATGCTCAAGTCATTGTTTGGCCTGGAGCTATAGTGGAAGATACTTGCCTGATGTGGAGGCGCAATGGCCCAGTGGTTAGGGCAGTGGACATGCGGTTGTAGGATCGCGGTTTCGATTCCCAGACTGGGCGTTGTGAGTGTTTATTGAGGGAAAACACCTAAAGCTTCACAAGGCTCTGGCAGGAGATGGTGGCAAACCCTGCTGTACTCTTTCACCACAACTTCCTCTCACTCTTACTTCCTGTTTCTGTTGTGCCAGTAATTCAAAGGGTCAGCCTTGTCACACTCTGTGTCATGCTGAATCTCCCCGAGAACTATGTTAAGGGTACACGTATCT
>NC_068984.1:27472949-27480429 GCF_001194135.2 Octopus bimaculoides
GAAAACACCTAAAGCTTCACAAGGCTCTGGCAGGAGATGGTGGCAAACCCTGCTGTACTCTTTCACCACAACTTCCTCTCACTCTTACTTCCTGTTTCTGTTGTGCCAGTAATTCAAAGGGTCAGCCTTGTCACACTCTGTGTCATGCTGAATCTCCCCGAGAACTATGTTAAGGGTACACGTATCTGTGGAGTACTCAACCACTTGCACGTTAATTTCACAAGCAGGCTGTTCTGTTGATCGGATGAACTGGAACCCTCGATGTCGTAACCAAGAGAATGCCAACCACCACTGCTTGCCTGAGGTGCCAAGCAGTGGGACTGAACCTAAAACCATGTGGTAGAGAAGAGAATTTCTTAACCACAGCCAGATATAAATGTGTATGTGTGTATGTATGTGTGCGTGTGTTTAAGTGTGTGCGCATGTGTGTGTGTGTGTGTGTTCATCATTACTACCTTACTGGTAGCATCCCTGTAGCCTCCTCAACTCATGCTTCCCCCTCTCTTCAACCTTTCTCCCATCTTTAAAGATGTTGCCAATCTTCTCTCCTACTTCCCTATCCCTTCTACACACACTTGCAAACCTCTACCCCCCACTCACCCATTACTGCTTCTGCTACCTCTGATACCACCCAGACACCTCTTCACCCCTATCTATCTCCTTGGTGGTACCTCTAATTCATTTTTTACTCTCTCTCCTATATATGTGTAGCCATGTAGCTCCTCTACAACAAGAACCTGCTCTACTCCAATCTCTTTCCTCTTACCTTAACTTCCATCTAACACTTGGCTGCAGTATCCTCCTTCTCCGAGATTGCTTGCTTGCAAGCTACCTGGGGATTTCAACAGTGCTGGCGACATGAGAAAAGCACTCAGGACACACTGCAAAGTGGTTGGCATTAGTAAAGGCATCCAGCCATAGAAACTGTGCTAAAGTTGACTATGGAATATAATACAGTCCTTCAACTAACCAAATCCTAGTCAAACCATCCAATACCAGCATGGAACATGGTCGTTAAAAGGTGATGGTGGTGGTGGTGCTACCAATGATGATGATGATACACACACACACACACACACACACACACATATACACATGTACATACACACATACATAATTTATATCCTATATTCTCAGGTATCCTGTCTCCCGAGAATAGTCTTCAGAAACATTGTTTATGGAAGCAAGTCTCACCTCTCCATGTTACTGATTCTGTTCAAAGGACTGTTAAGGACCACTATGTTGATGCAAATGAACTTAAAACATAAAAACACTGAAACAAACACTGCAAAAGCATTTTATCCATTAATCTAACAATTCTGTTGATCTACAGCCCTAGACAAGCATTTTACTTTATTGACCCTCGAAGAATGAAAGTGAACCACATGAGATCTGAAAGCAAGAGCCGAATCGAATAGCACAAATGATTTCACCTGAAGATATAGTGAGTTTACAAATCCACTACTAAAATGATTCTGTTGATACATACACACACTCAAACATACATACAAACATAGATACATGCATGCGTACATACATTCATATACACATGTATATACAAACATACATGTGCGTGTGTGTTCATGTGATTTTGGGGGGGGGGATATACAACAGCAAAATGATGCAAAATATTAAAGATAAAGACCCCAAAACCTATTGCTTTTGAAGGAAACTACCTTCTAGTATTTGTTTTTGAGGGGTGCATCAATAGAAATTCAATATTGCAATTTGATTTGAAGCCATTCCACCACTTTGTAGGGATTATTTCATAAGTATTGTATATTTAGATTAGTAGGATTAGTTTTGTAGTGTAAGGGATGCAGGACATCACGTGGTGTGCCACTGTAATATGGACATATGTCAGTGCTTTCTAGATTTAGTTAACTATAATAGTCATTTAACGTCTTCAAAAACTATAGTGCTGTTATGTCAGTATGCATCAAATTTACTGGTAGGCATTCTCATTTCTTATTGATCATAAATTGATATATTGATGGATAGCCACCTAATGGTATTTGAAGGTGATAGACTCAAATCACATCCTCAATTGCCAAACAGTGTATCTTTTTAATTGCTTTCTTTTAGTTTCTCATTCATGGCAAATTTCTAAAATGCATAAGATTTTATTAAATTTTGTGAATAGTGTTGGTTTATTTCTTGCTTTTTGTCCAATTTTTAAAGTAATTATTAATATAAAATTTCTATTTGTTTGATAATCATATATATATATATATATATATATATATATATACACACACACACACACATATGTGTGTGTGTGTGTGTGTGTGTGTGTATACATACACACACACACAAAACTATCTAGTTAGGAGAAGAAATAACTCAATTCAGCCATGAACACACACAAGACCTTTTGTCCCTAATTAGAGGACATCACTCAAGCATGCATAAATACACAAGCTTTTCATTGTGCATAATGTCAACATTAGTTATTTTGCCAAGAGCAGTACACAATATATCAGAAAGAAAGCATCCATCCTTGTAGACTTTGCCTCAGGCATCCACTTACAACTGTCAACAGTAATTCACTTGTTTTCTGAGGGGATTCTTCCTTACCAAGGTAGCATCAGATTGTTGCAATATGTGCAGGTTTTCATGGAGACGAAGATAACAATTACATGCTTAGAGTGCATAAGGAAAGGACTTTATCAAAAATGTTCCTGGTTCTACTGTGTAGTGTTTCCTTCTTACTGGAGTTTCCAGCGGAAACAGAAGGAGATGGACTTCCTGAACTTGAAAAGGTTCATATGTGAAATGAACGTTTTCTTGAAATCATTAAACTTAATTTCATTGTAATTTCTCATGACATTATCAGATGAAGTAAGAGTCACCTTATAGATAATTTCCTTGGAAAGGAAGAATCTCCTTAATGACAAAGAAACGAAAGTTGACTATTGCAGGTGGATGCCTGGACTAAAGCCTGTGTGGTTGTAAGATATTTTATAAGTTGTAGCATGCGATGGTGTCTTGGTGAGTGTAACTAACTTTAACATTATGCACCCTAAAAATATGCTAATTATGTATCTTCATGAATTGTTATCTAATCAATGATAAAAAGTTGTCTCTAGTTATATTTTTGGAGATGAATACATTGGGCAGAGAATTATTTTCTTCTAATTAACTCTCTTCAGCATGGGGATGTGGATCATCCATGTACGCTTACTTACCACCGTAGCTGTTTTTCACTAAGGTCTTGTGGTAATGGTGTGCAGCTCTTTGGAAAATATCTCTATCTGTTGATAAATTAGAGATTATTCTACCAACTCTGACTACTAAGTTTTGCTATAGGGTGATTGGAATTTCTATAAATATATATATGGTTTCCTTATTAAGTCTTTTATCAGGTCTTTTATTATCTACCTTTTATTAAGTCTTTTATTATCAACCTATTTAAAGTTTAAAGTAATATCCAAGAAGTAAACTGTTGATAAGGTGGAGTTAATAATGGTATGCAAGTTAAACTCCTTGAAGATTCAAGTTTTTGCTAAATCTATCCATGATTTAGCTGTTCAAGTTCCTTGAACTTGCTAGGCCATCATTTAAGAACAAATACGATCTGTTGGCAGATGTGTACCCTTAGGAGTGACTAGGACAAATAATCTGACAAGACCCACAAAAATCGTGATAGCTTCCCACACAAACATTGAACAATGAGTTAGCTTCCTTTTTGAAGCAGTAGTAGCCATCAGTATATAAGAATGACTTTCTAGTATGCATGTCTATTCTAATATCAAAGCCAATGATCTTAGTGAATTATCTCATGTAGTTCAGAGCTTTCAGGAAGTGGGATTTCAATAATCTATGATATCAAGTTCACTGAATTTACAAACTGCTTTGTTCTAAATACCTCAGAACCACTTGATAACAGTCAAAGCCTTTTCTTTAGTGTGAAATTTCCTGTATTTCTTGATGATGTTGTGCACATTAAGAGATCGCTTGAAAGGTGTTATGTAATTGTTCAAATTGTTTAAGAGAGGGTTGATATGTGCCAAAATTTTATCTTCTTAATCATGTTGAACATGTTTGCTTCCAAATTCTCAAGATCTTTTATCTAAGGGATAACTTCCATAGTTTGAAAGTGAGTTTATCAAAGATGTGCTGGTAGTCATATTCTTGAAGAAGTAAGTCTTCCAGTGAACCAAATTAATTATGCTTTCTTTATTATCAATAAGACTTTCTTAATGAGACCACCTGTTACTATAACAAATAGCAATTACCAAGTAGCCAATTCCACCATCTTATCTGATTCGACCAATGAGAGTGAGGTATTCTGACCATCCAATGAAATTCAATCGTGTGCAGAAGCTATGAACATTTCACCACTTACTGCTTAAGCAGCCGGATGATCAGACAGACACTATGAGGCTTTGAAATTTTTAGTAATGCAAATCTAAGTCAAAATTTTAATACAAATATCTAACCTCCACGACATGTGTTGAGTGGTATTTTCTTTGTAAACCTATATATTTCTCCCCCCCCTCTCTCTCTCTCTCTCTATATATATATATATATACATTTATATAGTTTTAGTCAACTATTCTCTTTCTTTCTATTCCTCTTCTTCTCCACATTGCTGTGAGAGTTATTGTTGTTGATGTTGTTGTTATTGTTATTTTATTTTTTTCCTTGTATACAAAGTCTTCTGTTCAAAGCCATGGAGGCTTAATGGAAAAAAATTACAGTTATTGATCTGTTTCCTTTTTTTTTTTTTTCAGCCATTTATTTTTCATTTTCCAGAATAATTTTATGTTGATGTTTTGGAGTTGATGTTTTGCTTACATTTTATTTCTATATTTATGTAGTGATGGAGTTAACCTTGTTTTTTGTATTGGAAAAATCCAACTGAAATTTATGTTTTTGTTTATTTTGTATATATGCATTGTTGAAGTGCAGGCTGTGAGTTATTCACAAGCTGAATATTTCTGTTTTTTTCTTTCTTGTATGTTATATGTATTATTATATATGTTAGTAAGTAATTTTTATGTCTATGTGTGTGTAGGTGCGAGTACTTATGTGTGTGTGTGCCACTAAGTGTGACTGCCATAAATCTAGGTTTCCATTCAAAGCATTGTTTGCTGTAACAAAAATGTACATATACACACACACATGCATACATATATACAGGCATATAATAATTGATTATGCAGGCGTTTATCAAAATGTTTATTAAAGCCTTACAAAGGAAATTCTGCTAATGAGATTACCCCGAGTACACACGCGCACAGGCATGAATGTGCATGAACGCATGCACACACACACATACACACACACACATGCATATATATGAGAAAAATTATGAATCAGAGATCAAGGTGACCAGGAATCCAAACAGGACTTTATATAGATTAAATGTAACTGTAGTGTTATATTTTACAGATTCAATGTTTAAGAAACTCATATATGCATGTGTGTATGTATTTGTGTGTGTGTGTATTTGTATGTATGTATTTGTGTATGTGTGTCTGTATTTGTGTGTGTGTTTATTTGTATGTCTGTGTGTGTATGTATTTGTGCATGCGTGTGCATGCGTGTGCATTTGTAAGTGTGTATGTATTTGTGTGTGCGTGTGTGTGTATTTGTGCATGTGTACACATGCACAGATACACGTGCACATGCAGGTATATTGGTTTTAAATTTTAGCACATGGCCATCAGGTTTGGGGGAGGGATAAGTCAATTACATTGACCCCACTGTTTAGCTGGTACTTATTTTATTGATTCTGAAATGATGAAAAGCAAAGTGGATCTTGGTGAAATTTGAACTCAGAACATAAGGGACGAAATGTCACTGAACATTTTGCCCTGCATGCTAACAATTCTGCTTGCTTGCTACCTTAAATCCTCCTCCCCTCAATTTGGAGTCTGGACAGCTCCTCTGTGGGCCAGCTTCTATAAAACCATCCAACCCTTTGCCAGCATGGAAAACAGATGATCATCAGGTTTGCAGCCTTGGGAGTTAGTTGGCCAAATGTTAGGGGAGATGTTAAACAATGATGATGATCATTGTGCGTGCATGCACGTACACACACACACACACACACACACACACACACACACACACACACACACACACACACACACACACACACACACACACACACACACACACACACTCACTCACACACTCGCACGCGCACACACATATGCATGCACGCACGCACATATAGGAAAATATGTTAAGAATGAACTGCCTGAAATTGGTAGAGAATTAATATTGCATGCAAAAATTCCTATCTGTAAGCCTTGTGAGCAAATTTGTAGCTTTCAAATAGCCATTATCTCACTATCAATGACAAACTTACTCTATCTCTCTTTCTCCTTCTTTCTCTCTCATGCAGATTATAAATATAATATTTCTATCTGTAGAATAAATATTTATTTAAATAATTACCTAAATGAGGCTAAGCATGCAAATGTGTCAACAGCAATCGATCATTGCCGTAATACCATCCCTCTAGGTGAGAAGAAATATCAATAAAGATTCTTAATCTCTACAGAGAGCTCTGTTGGCAGCTATTACTAATATTCCCCAAACATCAAAAAGATAATCAAGACATTTAAAAAAAAAAATTATTATATCGCTCAATGTTCATTCATTCCATACCTGCATTTCTATTGCCAATCTAAGATTTTGTTGTTATGGTCAGACTTCAATTTGCTGATGAGGTTTAACAAGACTAGACCATGTCAAGAATTCTCCCTATCTGAAGATCAAACTTACTTCACAATGTATTTCATATTGAATTGAAATATATACACATCAATGTATATATATATATATATATATATATATATATAAACATGCTCATACATACAGTTCTGTATTTGAGAGATGAGGAATTATGTACATTATTTACATTATTTACATTTGATGGATACACAACGTTTCGGCTGATATACTCTCAAACATTCATCAGGTGTCTTGGGGAAATTTCAAACCTGGGTTCTCATTCCTAAGGTATTTTTCAATGTTATTATTATCCTCATTCAGGTCACTGTCTGGAATCGAACTTAGAATTTTGGGGTTAGTAGCCTGCACACTTAACCACTATGCCATATGCCCGTGGGCAATTATGGAGTGTATTTTAGGGCTTATAAATCTAATATTTTCCTATCATTCTTTAATACCAGTTCCCAAGATTCCAAGTTCGATTCCAGGCAGTGACCTGAATAACAACAACAACAACAACAACAACAACAACAACAACAACAACAACAACAACAATCATCATCATCATCATCATCGTTTAACGTCCGCTTTCCATGCTAGCATGGGTTGGACGACTTGACTGAGGACTGGTGAAACCGGATGGCAACACCAGGCTCCAATCTAAATTTGGCAGAATTTCTACAGCTGGATGCCCTTCCTAACGCCAACCACTCAGAGAGTGTAATATATCATCATCATCATCATCATCGTTTAACGTCCGCTTTCCATGCTAGCATGGGTTGGACGATTT
>NC_068984.1:27481230-27484565 GCF_001194135.2 Octopus bimaculoides
GTCTGCCTTTTACTCTGAGTGAGAGTCCCTTTGTCGCCAGCAGGGGTAAGAGCTCTCTAAACTTTGCCCAGGCTATTCTTATTCTAGCAGCTACACTTTCAGCGCACCCACCCCCACTACTAACTTGGTCGCCCAGATAGCAGAAGCTATCGACTACCTCTAGTTTTTCACCCTGGAATGAGATAGAAGTTGTTTCCTGTTTGTTTGCAGTCTTTATTGCACCTGAACATCTGCCACAAACAAAAACTAACTTGCTAGTTAACCTGCCTTTGATGTTGCTGCACCTCTTATGTGTCCATAGCTTGCACCGGGTACATCTTATAGAGTTACTACCTACCTATATATATATATATACATAATATATCGTTCCATTAAGGTATGATCAACAAAAATACTCCATCCAGTGAAAGATAAATATTATTTAATGTACACAGTATAAAGATACAAGCTACCGCTAGTTTCTTGCATTGGAGACGCCAGGCATGTTATAAAATCCTGCCTAACAATGATGATAATAATAATAATAATAATAATAATAATAATAATAATAATAATAATAATAATAATAATAATAATAATAATAATAATAATAATAATTATAATAATAAAAATAATAACATTGAAAAATACCTTAGGAATGAGAACCCAGGTTTGAAGGCTGGAGAGTATATCAGCCGAAACATTGTGTTAACAACAAACAAAATGAGGACAAATATCTGTCAAATGTAAATAATATAAATAATATGCTCATACATATATATATCTATAAATAAGTATATGTGTGTGTGTATGATGTGTGTATATATATATATATATATATATATATATATACACACACATATATACAGCATGTGATGAATAAATTGTCGTCTAAATTATGCAAAATTGTAAACAACACTGACATCTCATTTTATCATAAATTTATCAAAATTACATAACAATATCTTGCAATACTAAGCAGTAAATTTATTCAATAAGATCGTTATTGACTTGAAGTATAGCCTCCAACTCTTCTGGACGTTTGCCTTGTTTAAGTTGGTGAATGCTGTCATAATCTTTGCCTTCAGTTCATCTTTGGTGTTACAAGGAGTTTTGTTGGTCTTTCACTCACCTGTTCCTGACATGTAATAATCAAGTGGGGTACAGTCTGGGGAGTTAGGTGGCCAGATGATAGGGTTGATGTGGATGCAGAAATAATTTAAGAGCCATGATTGGTTTCTCATGCATGGTGGAAAGTCCTGTCACCAGACATAGGGTCTTCCACCAACCACCTGCTTGAGTCAGGGCTACACTACCTCTTCCAGGTACTTGATGTAGGCCTCTGTGTTGAGTCTGAGACCGTGTGGGAAGGTCAATGGAGGCTTAAAGTTACCATTACTAGCTATCACTCCAAACACCATGCTGTTACCTGGATGCTGGATTTTTATCACTCACAGTACATGTTTTGGGGACACAGCAAGCCAATAGTTGTTCTGTGTGTTCACCATCTGATCCTGACAGAAATTTTTTTCGTCTGAGAAAAGCCAAAGCATGTTCGGTTGGAAGGGATGCCCAAGTTTGTTCAAAAGCTTCATAGCATGGTCTTACCTCTTTTCCTTGATGGTTTGGGATAAAAATTGACCCTTTCTTATCTTATAGGAGGAATATTGAATTCTTCATGCACTACCTGCCTAGTAAGGAACTCAGAAACTTCCATTTCCTTGGTGAGGAACCTGATTGACTTCGAGGGATCGTTGTCGATCATGACCTGGACCTCGCCAACATATTCAAGATTTCTTTTCTTATCAGAACAATCAGAGTGAGTTTTCTGAGCTGTTGTACCTTCATAATCACTATTAGACTCATCCAGGTCTTTCCGAATCCTCTGCACTGTCCTCAGATTGACACCCAGACACTCTGAAATGTTCATATTGGAGCTTCCAGCATGAATGTCAAGCAGTACAGCATGTTGTTTCCAAATTTCTGCATTATGGTGCTGTTTTTCTCTCAGATGGTGTCCAACTGACCCTACTATATGGTGTAGATGAGAAAATCAAAAACAAATAATGCACATGCATGAAATTAAAAATATAAAATGGCAACAATTTACCCATCACACCCCGTACATACATGTATGCATGCATGCATGCATACATACATACGTTCATACATACATTCATACATACATACATACATACATGCATACATACATACATATGTATACACTTACACACACACACACACACATACACACACACACATGTTATATGTATATCTGCATGAGAGAATCTCTGTACAGATTTCCTTGCTAGAAAGAGCTATCAAATTTCCTTTAATTTCTCCCTTACAATAAAAATAACTGAAGTAAATAACGGATAATAATATTCTGATTACACTACATTTATCAAGCAGACTGGGTGGCCATGGTTAGAATCCTGAGACGATAACTCTTATCAATCAGTGTTTGCCTTGGGCTAAACAACAAAGCTACAATGATGTTTGCACGCTCATACAGATATATATATATGTATATATATCTGTGTATATATATATATATATATATATATATATATATATATATATATATATATATATATATATATATATATATATATATATCTGTGTGTGTGTGTGTGTGTGTGTGTGTGCTGGTCTATAAACTTGCACAAACATAAAACAACTCTCTGCATACTCATGCTTTTATATTTATAGGAGTGTTACAAAATTAAATGTCTTTCGGCTTAAAAGAAAGAGAAAAGAAAATGAAAGAGAGACAGAGATTAGAGAGAAAGAAAAAAGAAAGTAATTTTATTTGCGTTTCTGTGTCTGTGAACGTACATATATGTGTTTGTGTATGGCTGTATTAATTTCTGTTGTGTGATTGTTTTTCTAACTCCTTATCAATATAAATCTATGTAGCTGCACTATTTCAGGTTTCCTATTGATTATGGAACAGTAATATAAAGGCAGAAAGCAACTTACAAAAGCTTTCAATTTCCAGTCATTAGCGCTTATATAAAAGAACAATGGCAAATTTAACCTAATGCTTTCTGGGAAAGTTTGGCTTACAATATATACCAATGATTTGTCATTAACTAATAATAGTCCTTTAGGTTATATTTTCTCTATATTTTTGTGCATAAAATAAAAGGAAAATGAGTCAAAAAGTAAATACATGTAAAGAAAATAATGAAAGTCTGAAAATCAGAGCAGAAATAATAATTAAAAAAGAAAGTATTAAATGTTAACCTCTTTCTGTTATAGATGCATACACACACAAACACACACACACAAACACACACACACACATATATATATGCATACACACTTATATATATATATATATATATATATAT
>NC_068984.1:27484865-27486222 GCF_001194135.2 Octopus bimaculoides
TATATATATATATATATGTATACACACACACACACACACACACACACACACACACACACACACATATATATATATATGTATAAACATACATACATAAATATGTACATAGATATGCATACATACATGCATACATGCATGTATACGTATTCACACACATAGATATTTAATGTGTGTAAATGTGTAAATGGTTGTTGGTGGGGATTTTCATAACCCATTGATCGAGTCACTGCAGAATGGTGATAAGGTGCAATGCAGAACACCTTACCAACTTGTAATGTTTCTAACGCAGTTCATCAAGTTGGTGCACATGACCCCTTTAGGCTACACTTAGAGCAGAAATGAAAGTCAGCACTGCAAGCCAATAAGAAAATTCTTAATCTCAGGTTTTCTGTTACTTACAGTGATGAACATTCCTTTTTGGAGCCTATTAACAACAAGGCAGTCTGAGGCATTGGATGTTATGTTTCTTTCACTATAGACAAAATGCAAAACTCATGATCAGTATAAAATGCTGATATTTCTGTTTGATATCCAGCTCCCTATCATGTTTGCCAGCAGCAACACACACATGTACATGCATGCATGCCTAGACACACACAGCACACAGACACACTTATATAGAAGGCCAGGAATTATGATGGTGGGAATTAGGCAATACCATCCACCCACAGTACTACTTCACTAGTAATTTATTTTATTGATTTCAAAGGAATAAAAATGCAAAGTTGATCTCGGTGGAATATGAACTCAGAACGTAAGGAGTTGAAACATGCGTCACAAGATATTCTTTCTGATACTCTAATGATTCAATCAGCCCACATAATAATAATAATAATAATAATAATAATAATGATGATGATGATGATGATAATAATAATAATAATAATAATGATACTCACTCAATAATAATAATAATAATAATAATAATAATAATAATGATAATAATAATAATAATAATGGCTGTAAAGATCAATTACTGATCAATAAAGCCATAATTGAAGACAGCCGCAGAAAGAAGAAAGGCCTCAGTATGGCCTGGGTGGACTACCAAAAGGCTTTCGACAGTGTTCCCCACACGTGGATTCTGGAAACACTAGCCATAAACAAGGTGGCGCCAATTATTATAAAATACATAAGGCACTCAATGAACAAATGGCAGACGGTGCTACAGCTCCAAACAAAAGAGGGACTTGTGAAAACGAAAGCCATCCCCATTAGAAGAGGAATATTCCAGGGAGACACACTCTCTCCACTCCTGTTCTGCCTGGCACTCACACCTTTAACTGAATTGTTAAATAGACCTGGATGCGGTTACAAATGCTACGGGAAAACAGTCAGCCACCTTCTATATATGGAT
>NC_068984.1:27487860-27492205 GCF_001194135.2 Octopus bimaculoides
TATAACATACAGAAAATTGCACTACTGGGCACTGTACACATCCTACGCAAAACACTTTCAATACAGTAACCATAAGAGCACCACAGCAAACCACAGCACATATCCAAGGCGCACAGAGCTGTGCTCGGTAGTGAAGTGAAAGCACGTTATAAAAATAAAACTACTAAACAATAATAATAATAATGATAATAATAATAATGATAATAAATGCCCTGATGCAGTACCAAGCAGTGGCTTTCATGGCTTCTGATTTTAACCGATTGGAAGTGTTATCATGTACATTGTTTTGTTTTGGTATAAAAGATGGTCTACAGCAAATATTCTGCTCAATACCACAGATTTGCTTGTCAGTTGTTTGACCTTAACCAGTTGAGCATGTCCTCCACAACTGCTCAGTCAGTGCTGACCTTTAGTTAAACAGGAACACCAAAATCAAACAACCTGCTATATTGTCTATTTTGAGAAATGCTAGAACTGCTCTTTATACTTATGTAAAATTTAAAATGTGTATAGGTTTCCTATTACTGAGTCTCCTAATAAAACAGTCATAATATAAGGTATCACTGTTTATTTGGTTGTAATTGGTTAGAACTATTTCTTTATTAACATTAAAATGTAATCAGTAAAAAATACTGGTGGTGCTGCCATGTTAAAAAGCAATGGTGCTGGTGCCATGTTAAAAGCACCCAGTATACTATGTAAAGTGATTGGCATGAAGAAAGGCATCCAGTTATAGAAACCATGCCAAAATAGACTATGAAACTTTGTACCTTGCCAGTTCCTGTCAAACTCTCCAACCCATGCCAGCATGGAAAAACGGATGTTAAATGATGATGATGAGCATTCCCAATTCATTTCATCCTATTTTCTGATAAAGAAGATAACCCCGCTCAAAAAAAAAAAAAAAAAAAGACCATATGATACTAGCAGTGAATTTGAACATTTAACTTCCGATCTTATATTGAAAAATCTTATTCGTTTGATAATTTGTTTCCTAATTTTTGTATCTTGCTTACATTTTTCAGAATATTGATAATTTTGATTTTGCAAATATTTAGCTTAATATTTGCCTAAGATACTTGATGTTAATATCCTCATAGATGCTAAGTTTATGCTTTATTTTGATTGAGTTTCAAAAAACATCATGTAATTACCATTTACCTTATATAAACATCACATAAATATAGTCTGAGGAAACTGATTGTGATCTGTATGAAAGCATATTACAGAGCAAAGTTAGTGAATTCCAATAAGTTTGTAATGTTGTTTATGAGCTTTTAACTAGGAGGTTAAGACAGGGATCATGTTACAGGGTTTCTAAGGCTGTTACAGGGTTTGTAAGATTAGTGGGAAATAGGGAAAAAGTTATCTTGAAAATGGAGACCAGCTAATGTAGTGGACTTTACTAAAGTGGACTTTACTAAAGACACCTAAGTTTCTGGGAGGCGATGTTTATCTGGTTGATGGATTAAACATCCCATGGGAAGAAATGGACTCTGACATTCCAGTGTATCTTTTGTTATTATCATTAATGTTCGCTTCTCCATGATTACATGGGACAGACACCAGAAATTAGCTGTCTTCAAACAAGGTAAATATTTTCACATGACCAGTTAGGTTTTACATGGAAGAGTGGAAATGAATATCATTTCCTGTATGACACTGATACTTATTTTCAATCATTGCATGGTGTCAAGACAAAGGGATACACACATACTCATATACATACAGAAATGTAAAAAGCACACACTACACTAGGCGCAGGAGTGGCTGTGTGGTAAGTAGCTTGCTTACCATCCACATGGTTCTGGGTTCAGTCCCACTGCATGGCATCTTGGGCAAGTGTCTTCTACTATAGCCTCGGGCTGACCAAACCCTTGTGAGTGGATTTGGTAGATGGAAACTGAAAAGCCTGTCGTATATATGTATATATATATATGTGTGTATTTGTCCCCCTAACATTGCTTGACAACCAATGCTGGTGTGTTTATGTCCCTGTCACTTAGCGGTTCGGCAAAAGAGACAGATAGAATAAGTACAAGGCTTACAAAGAACAAGTCCCGGGGTCGATTTACTCGACTAAAGGTGGTGCTCCAGCATGGCTGCAGTCAAATGACTGAAGTAAGTAAAAGAGTGCACTCTGTAAAGTGGTTAGTCTTAGGAATGGCGTCCAACTGTAGAAACTCAGCTAAAACCAACTATGGTGTGGCTCCTGACCTTGCCAGTTCTTGTCAAATCCATGCCAGCATGAAAAACGTATGTTAAATATGGATGATGATGATGATGATGATGATGATGATGATGATGATGATGATGATGATAATGCTGATATATGATGAGCATCTTTCAATTTCTATCTACCAAATTCAATCACAAGGCTTTGGTCAACATGGAGCTATAGTAGAAGATATGTACCCAAGGTGCAGTGCAGTGAAACTGGATCTAACACAACATAGTTTGAAAGCAAGTTTTTCAACTACACTACCACATATGTGCTTTCTAACACAAAATATGTTGGTCCAACAGAATACTGACACAAAACAGAGACGCCATATCAAAGATATAATTTTGTTCTATAGATTAAAATATATATTCAGTAAATACCAGCAAACTAAATAGTAGCTATCCTACAAAATTGTATGAGTGTGTGGTCAGTATATTAAGAAGGGTATCAATTAGTAACTTTTTTGGCTTCTTTCAACAATTAAAACAAATATCTAAGAGTCCGCATTCATTTCACCATTTCAGATAAAATATGAAAATTTTTTATGAGATAAGATTAAGTTTTCTCCTGTCTTCTCTCCACAACACCTCAAATAGAATTATTTTAAGCACAGTTGTACATACATACATACATATATACATACATTCATGATGATGATGATGATATATATATATATATACATATAAACATGCACACACACATATATATATATATAAACATATACGTATATATACATATATATATATGTATATATATGCAGATATACATACATGCATACATACATATATGTGTGTGTGTGTATATATATATATATACATATATATATATATATATATATATATATATATATATATATATATATATATATATATATATATATATACATATAAACATGCACACACACATATATACATCTATATATGTATACACATCTATCTATCTATATATTATATAATATATATCTATATATATCATATGTGTGTGCTTGTTTTATTTTCTCTATGTTCTCCCCTTATTTACTTTACATCATTTTATGGTGACTGAACAATCATATACTAATTGAAAAATGAGAGGATTATTCATTTTTCACTTGTAATGAGAATAGTTATATCTTGCACAAACACCTATACACATACATGCATACAGACACACACACACACACACACATACAGCCAACACAAAAACACACAAACATACATCATATGCTTAATAGCTACATACATAAATATGAGAAAGGAAAGGAATATATATATATATATATATATATATATATATATATATATATATATATATATATATATATAAGACTAGAAGGAAGAAAGAAAAGAGAAAATAAAAGTTGCTTCATCATAACGATAAATATGCCCAAGTGAATTTAAGAACAAATGATATCCAGAACCAATCTATGGAACGATGAAATGGTAATAAATCAAAAGAAATAAACTTACTTTCTGATTCAATATGAGTTGCTTCATTTGGTAAAGAATATAAAGAATAAGCGAACAATATATATTTTGGGTTTGGAAAAAGAGCAAAAGAAGATGCAAATATTATAAACAGAGAGAGATATCCTTAAGCTTTGTATCTATTCATTAAGACATTTTATGACAATGATTTCTGATCACTAAACTCCACAGATTATGGGTTGCCTTCTAACTCTAAATACCTATATACAGATATGTGTGTGTGTGTGTATTCATGAGTTTGTGTCCATATGTGAGCAAGTGTATGTGTGTATGTGTGTATGCATGCACACGCACATGTGTCTGCTAGCTTTGTAATCCTAGTACATCATGGTCTACACGCTCACCTCAAATGTGTAAGTACTGCTTTGATATATATTTTTTGCCAGAAAAACCTAAGCACAGAAAGACACACATAGATAGACTTATACATACATACACATACACAGCCAAACAGACACAGTCAGATAAACTTGTTTTCTCTCAATACATACATACATATATATATACATATATATTTATACATACATGCAGACGTATACATAGATAAATATACATATGTGTGTGTGTGTGTGTGTGTGTATATGTATTTAAAAGTATACATATATATATAATATATATATATATATATATATATATATATATATAAATATATATA
>NC_068984.1:27492249-27497537 GCF_001194135.2 Octopus bimaculoides
ATATATATATATATATGTATGTATGTATATATATTTATATTATACATATACAATATATATATATATAGTGTTTTTATGTACGTATATATTCAGATATATATTATATACATTATATATACATATATGTATGCATATATCTGTATGTGTGTGGTTTGAAGCAATTAACTTCAACTAGTATTTTCCGTATGATGTTATATACAGAGTAATAAAGAATCTCTGAGATCAACATTCCGCAATGCTCTTCTGTGCCAGAGGATATCTTCGATCACTGAACCAATGCTATCAATCAGGAAACTGATCCAGAATGGCAGTAAATGTCAAAACATTTAGTGTCTTTATGTTTATCTTATCTTGGGCCATTTTACAATAGCAAGATTATTTAAGCCACAGTTCAAGAGTTCAAGCTGCAAAATACTTCCATTTTACGCATTACAATACCTAGCTAGAAAATGGACACTTATGGAACTTTATTGTATTTTCTTTGATATTAGCAAAACAACAACAACAAAAAAATAATAATAATCTGATACCAGCCATATTCTTACCTCATGAGCAACCACTGATAGATATTTTACATAAGGCAATCAATCTGTTGAGTAGAAGCTTCATTTCAGTTTGTAATTAACCTTCAGTTACTCTTTTTTTCTTTTTTCTTTTTACTTGTTTCGGTCGTTTGACTGTGGCCTTGCTGGAGCACCGCCTTTAGTCGAGCAAATTGACCCTAGGACTTATTCTTTGTAAGCCTAGTAATTATTTTATAGGTCTCTTTTGCTGAACCGCTAAGTTACGGGGACGTTAACATATGACCATCAGTTGTCAAGTGATGTTGGGAGGACAAACACAGACACACAAACACACACACACACATATATACATATACATACACACACACACACACACACATATATATATATATATATATATATATATATATATACATATATACGACAGGTTTCTTTCAGTTTCTGTCTACCAAATCCACTCACAAGGCTTTGATTGGCCCGAGGCCATAGCAGAAGACACTTGCCCAAGGTGCCATGCAGTGCGACTGAACCCGGAACCATGTGGTTGGTAAGCAAGCTACTTACCACACAGCCACTCCTGCGCCTGTTACTTAATTACTTAGACACCATGATCAGAATTTTAGTCATTATAACATACCCAACAAAGTAAAGGTATGGCTTTATAAAAAAGATGTCCATTTCTCTCTCACTGGTCCCTTCAACCTTAGGGTGCACTCAGCTGTAGGATTGTATCCATTAAGAATACAATCTGTTAATGTGACATTAGCTGAGAAATTTGCCTTTAACTGAAATTAATATAATGTGGCAGTGGTAGTGGTGGTAGTCACAGAAGCGTTGTAGTGAGTTTATTTCAATTTCTGACAGAATTAATTCCTTTATACCGATAATGGGAGCAGGATAGACATTAATATATACTTGTTTTGAAATTCCTGTTTTTAAATCTCCCAAGGTTCTTGCTAATATAATAAATTGAATTAATGTGGATGGTAGAGAATACGACTGATTGATAAGCAGTACTGAGTTTGTTTCTTCCCTGTTCAAACTGGTGCAAACTTTTAATGTTTATCTCTAATTCTTTATATTGCTTTTTTTTGTTTTTTTCTATTTTCATTCTTATCATTCCTCATCTATCAGTTCAACATGAACCTAAAAGTTCTAAGTGGTCATTTGACCTGCAAGAAATAATAACCAAATATTCCTGAGGTTATACTCAACCACTTTAAAAGAATAACAGGGGCAAAATTAAACAATGTAGTTGTAAATAAATATAAAGACAGAAATATGACAGCTGGAATGTTGATATTCATAGGTTTGCTCAAATAAGACTGACTTAGAGTCAAACATCAACTATAATCTTGACACACACTTTGTACATTATATTCTAACAATGTCATTATGTTACACAACACATTCTTTAACTACATTTAAAAACAATTCATCAGTTTCTCATTCTCTTACATACAGTCTACTTTTTAGATTTACATAACATATTAGATGAGTGTTTCCTCAACTGATACCTTAATAGTCAGTATTTGTCTATAATATCGATTTATCTTATTTACAGAACATGTACTCATATTGTAGTTCTTATTATTGAAAATCATATTTACAGAACAACAATACAATGAACCTATCAGACACATAAACAATTCAAGCAATTAAATCCCAGAATATAACTAAAACCATGGATGGTTAAAATCAAACAGAAGTTAATAAGGACAAATATGCATGAGATACTTGACACTCAATGCTGATCACACAATAGAGAATATTCTACCAGTCATTATTGAAGCTATGCATTTTGTGTGGCAATTTTCACATCTCAGGAAACCTATAACAAAAATAAGATCATTTGTGTGAATAACAATAAAATAAACATAACACAAGCAATGGCAACATGAAATTGTGTTTCACTTGCAGAATCTATTATGTATATTAAGGTGGTAGTTGTTATTTAGTCTCAAGTTACTTCTGATTGGTCAAAGGCATTCCTACTGTGATCATTCTATCTACTGTCCAATGTGACCATACATTTAAAAAATTGTAGTGTGTGATTTCCCACTATCTTTCTCTCGGAGAGGCACAAGCACATACACAGACATATACACACGCGGTAGTAACCTTCGCCTACCAAATTCAATCACAAAGTTTCATTGCCAGTACCGCCTGACTGGCCTTCGTGCAGGTGACACGTAAAAGCACTTACTACACTCTTGGAGTGGCTGGCATTAGGAAGGGCATCCAGCTATAGAAACTGCCAAATCAGATTGGAGCCTGGTATAGCTGTCTGGTTCATCAGTCCTCAGTCAAATCGTCCAACCCATGCTAGCATGGAAAGCGGATGTTAAACGATGATGATGATGATGATGATGATGTGATTTGAGGGAAACTTGATTGTAGTTTATAGCATGTCAAGTAATCACAAAGTGTCTCATTTGTTTACTATATATAAAAGAAATGAGTGAAGTATTTTATTAAAATTTAATGCTTAAAAGAAACTTAGGAGAAGGATTGTGGCACAATTTTAGGAGTCAATCGGATCAGCACAGTTCAGTGGCATTTGCTCCAGCAATTTATGTTTTAAGTTTAAATACTGTCAAGATCAACTTTGCTTTTCATTCTTTCAGTTTCAATAAAATTAAGTAGCTTAACCTTTTATCCTTTTGGGGGTCGATAAAATACATACCAGTTGAATACTGGGGTTGATGTACTCGACTTACCCTCTCCTCCCCAAAATTGCTGGCTTTGTGCCAAAAATTGAAACCAATATTAATCTAGCATTCTACTATTTCTGTCACCTCAAAGACAAATCTCTTCAGGTTATAATAAAAATTAATTTAGTATAGAGTGCTTGCTGCACTGAGCACTTAACTTGAGTGTTACCTCTTAACAAAAGGTGTTACTCTAATTTTCAGTCATTAATACCTATCTCACTGACTCATTAAAGTAAATGGAGTTACTTGATTTTATTACTTCAAATTAATTGTTTAATTTTGACTTTCCGTTGTTTTTATTTTAAATTCTTTTCATTTCTAGATGTTACTTGCTATAAATCTATTATAGCTTTTTATTTAGAGTACATTAACATTGTTTCCTTCTCTTTCTTGCAGATAACAATAAAGCTTACAGCTTCTCCTCATTAGAATGAAGTCTAAGAAGAAAGTTAAAGAAAATTAAGAAATGTCAAGAGTATTAGTAATATAAGATATAAGTAATGTAAAACAGATACAGCTGGGAATTGAAACATAGCTCATTACTTGAAATGTTACAAGTTTACCATTTTCTCTACTAATGTTATCTTGTTAATATATTTGCTAATGCAGAATAGAAAGACTAATAGTTCAAGAAACCTTATAACTAAAGTAAGTATTATTCTTATAACTAGATATTAGGATATATAGGTTTAATATGAGTTGAAGTACTACTGAATGAACTAGAAATGTGTTGTATTATTTAGTTGAGTGCTTATAATACATAAAGATGTTTGTATTTTTCATGGCAAGTGTAACAGATAAGACATGTTTGATGTTATCTTTTTCTCTTTATCTCACTTAAATATTGTTGTTTATGGACTTGGCTATATTTCTTTCATAGATAGACATTAAATACTGTTTTCTCATTATTTCAGAGAAAAACAATTCTTTTGTTTAATGCTGGATATTCTGACCAATTGTGTTTCTGCCTTTGGCATCAGACTTGCAATTAATAATGATAATGACAGAAGCAAAAATTATCATTGTAATGAAAGTGAGCTTCAAAAGTATTGTTAACAATAGGTAAAAGAGTTCTGTTCTTAGACAAATCAGCATTACCAACTTTTGCAGTCAATCAAGAAAATGGATAACACAAATCTTCTCAATAGAAAACAATTAACTTTGTGAGATGTTAATGTTTTATCAAAACAAAGTTTAACAAACAAAAATAAAGAAAAGAATGCCTTTAGGCTTGATGATTCCATCCTAATAAATTAAGCAAGCAGTGTATGAATGTTCTACAAAGCCAAACCGAAAAGAAACAAATACATTTGATTAATCTACAAGAATATTCTTAAAACAATTTCAGAATATATAAATCACAACTGAATATTTTTTCAAAAAGAGTCATAAAGCATTTTTTATAAAAGGAAATAAAGTACAAACATCTGTTTTTATTATGTTGTTGACATTATGGCTGACATTGTACTGAAGCATGGGAACTAATGTATTCATTTGATATTACAATTACTTTTTATCTTATAGCTATGAGATAAAAGCAATGCTAGAATCCTTTACAAAGTTTTCATGATGTAGAAGTGGGGAAGAAGATATCCTCCGACCAGAGACTTGTCCTGAATGCTTGCAACAGACTGGTCTCTTCGAAAATAACTTAAGCTGCTTGTGTAGCAATTTTTTTCAGTAGACAAAAATATCCTCTTGTGGTTTTTAAAAGTCTAAATAACAAACAAGGGAGATAACACCAATAAAATTATGTAACTGAAATTTGTGGAAAATTTTAACAAAGAAGGGGAATGGATCATCTTTTGAAAGCCAATCAGTGAATGCCACAGACATGTTTTGGTTTTATTATATTTACTAGCCATGGCTGGGTGGTTAAGTAGTTCACTCCCCAGCCACATGAGTTTAAGTTCAGTTACACTGTTAAGCACCTGAGACAAGTATCTCTCCACAGCCCCAGATCCACCACAGCCTTGTGAGTGGATTTGGTTGACTGAAATTGAACGATTTTACTTTTATTTTGTATATGGCATAATGACCCCCCCCCCCC
>NC_068984.1:27497549-27499009 GCF_001194135.2 Octopus bimaculoides
GACACAACAAGAATTGAAAGATTCCTTACTCGAAAGACTAGTAAACATAGTTAACATTTATGAGAGGAAGGATTGTAAAACAATGTTTTAATAATCTATTCATTCTGTCTTATTCTAAACATGTAAAAACATGTAAAAACAAACTAATAAGATTAGTTGGTAAAACTTTAAAGTGTTTAACATATATATATATATAGCAACAAGAGGAATGTAATGATGCTGATTAGGAATAATACTAATATGGCCAAAGGGCCATATGCCTGGAGGTCTTTCTGCATAATAAATACTTATGCAGTAGAGTCTTACATATACAGTATATTGTGATGGAGAATTTCATTCAATTGAAATTATATTTTGTAGTCATTATACTTATCTTACATAAATTCCAATTAGTTGATTTTATTGTAGATATCATCATTGCTTGCTTTTAGATTTACCCCGTCCCCATTCAGAAGAAACTTCTATCTATTGACTGCACTAATTACTCTCAGTTAATCAAAGATTTTCAACTTACTATATTACATATGTGTAACACTCTCATTTATATAGTAATATTTTCAAATTGGATGTTTTCAGATTTACCTAATTACCTGCAATTTTTTTTTTTACACATCCATAGTTTATTTTTTTGTATTTATATGCCATGTTTTGCATTAGTACAATGTTCATATTTTGTAATCAAACAATTTTGTTGTCACGTTGCATGTACTATTGCATCAAACTAAAGTTTATTTGGAACTTGTTTGAATTTCATTGAATTTTTTTTAGGGACCTGCAAGCAGTTCTTCATAATAATTCTAATCTCTGCAAATAATGAACTATATTCCTTTGAAATTAAAGGAACCAGTCAGTGTTTGGCAGTTTTATTAGACATTTGAGAAGGCATAAGAAGAGGAAACATCGAAAGAGGGTGAGTGATATAAAAAAATTGACAGAAGCTATGTGTAAATATTTAAAAATTGCATGTATAGATAATGGTTGTATAGAATTTTTCTCCTTATTTCCTTTTTGGCAACAAAAAACAGATCACTTCATATATTGTTGGAAAAATAATGCAATAATAATTACATATGTGGCTTGTGAATACAAATGTGAAACAGAAAGCAATTCAGCATGAAGTATGATAAATCTTCATTTATAATTTGCCTTGATTGTGAGTTAAATTTTATTCAGCTATGTCTATAAGATTTTATGTAGCTATTCCTGTGCTTGCAAAAGTCAATGGAATACTGTATCATAGAGTCCAATGTGTGCAAGTGGATAAAAGGCCATCAGTCGAAAATGGAAACTAGAAGAGCTTATGTGGAAACTAGAAAAAGTCCAATGTCTAGCAAACAAAAGTGTGAAATAAGACAACTTATCATGACTGAAACTGACTTCTTAGAGAGCCACCTCAAAAAGATGGGTTCCCTCTATTTAAATAATCATCTAGGTGTGCTTTCCTGACTGGATAGAATGGG
>NC_068984.1:27499064-27506813 GCF_001194135.2 Octopus bimaculoides
GGGGGGGGTAAGCTTTGTTTGGGCCAACTTTTCTAGGCTATTCCTTGGATTGAGATAGGCAGTGCCTTCTCTAACTAGGGCAACCTAGATACATGAGCAGAACCAAAGAAGCTTGTTGTTCCAGGTGCAGATTTCGGTAACCATCTTATTCATGCCACCACTGTGCAATCCTCAAGTTAGAGAGAGGCTTCCAACTTTATCCATGCTTGCTTCTGTTACCAGCTGCTCATTGCTAATAGACTTGAGCGAGAAAGAAAAGGAAAAAAATGGAGGAAACTGAAAGAAGAAGGCTGAGATAGACCAAAGTCTGAGCAAAGATTTGTTTTCAGTGACAAAAAAGGGTATGGAATCCTCTACCACACAACTTGATTTATCTATGACTGGTCTAGTGGCAAGGAAGAGATTCAGGACAGCTGGGGTCAGGAACCAGCTGCAGTGAGCTGCCATATCCACAGTATGTAGTGGGGCACCTTCACAGTCACCCCACTTGGCTTTGTCCTGTTGTAGTGTAAAACACACAATTGTGGTCAAATGTCAGACAGATGCAGAGGATGCCAGATGCTGGAATATTGTTCTCGATTTGATGAAAGAGGGAAGATAAGGCAGGGCTTAGTCAACATGCTAGGTAACCCATAGCCGGGACCCTAACAGGTGCTGATACTCTGGAAACAATAATGGTTGAGAGATATTCTTGAACTCCCATAACAGGGCTCCACTACTGGGTGCAGCTTAAAGTCATACCTAGGACACAGATAGTCATCAGGTGACTTAAAAGGTTACTACTTTCTGCTAGATTAAAACAATTTCAATGACAACAGTAAAACTAAATTATGTTAAGTTGTTACAAATGTTACATTAAAATATAAAATTCACTGAAGATCGCTGCTTTTATTTAGCACTAGATTATACCTGATCAATAAAGCTGTGATCAAAGGTCTATGATTATTTACCTATATCAACACAATCTAGTGTGTCCATCTTTTATTAAGATGTTAGAGAGTAAATTGAGGAGGTTAGGTTATTTATTCTAGCAGTTTGAACAACCACATAGATGCTCATCTTGCAATGGCATCTTCGTGCATATAAACATGCTGTTAAAAGTAAAAATAAATGAAACTTCTCATCTTTTCTTTGTTACTTTTCTTAAAATTTAAAAGAATTTCAATCATGATTCAGATTCACCAATTTTTTAAAGATTCAGTGCAACAACTCCCTTTATCAGAATGTTGTTTAACTTTATTCATTCAGAAAAACAGAGAGCAACAAGAATAACTATCACAAACAACAGAAACAATAAATTTAAAATACTTAAGAACAGCAATTAGAAAAATCAAAACAGCTAAAGCAATGATGACAGTTTATACCAGGTCAATCATCCTGCTAGAAATAGCAACCATATATATCTCAAGTCTCGCTTTATCATAATAAATATGCAAGCATGCATTAGATAGTGTAGTTCTAGATAGCCCTACAAAGGGTGGATAGCCATGGCTGAATTGTCTTTGCACATGGATTTTCTCAGTCAGGTTTCACCAAGCCACAGCAAACATTAAATAAATAAATTCCAACAATCATTATAACAGAATAGAAGAGAATTGATGTCCTAAAACCACCTTGGTAATGCTTCCCATGAAGAGCATTGGTGTTGGTGCCATGAAAAAGCACCTTGCACACTCTGTAAACTGGTTGGTGTCAAGAAGAGCATCCAGCTGTATAAACCAAGCCAAAGCAAATTATGGATCCCTGTGCTGCTCCTGGCCTTGCTACCACCTGACAAACTGTCCAACCCATGCCAGCTTGGAAAATGGACGTTAAATGCTGATGATGACGTTGATTATAAAAATTAATGGATACTCTACATGTTAGTTCGACTTGCTAGAAATAACAAGCAAATTCACCATCAAATCACACCCTACTTCTTTAAAAAAAGGGAAGAAAATATAGGAAAATGCATTCTTAAAACAGACAGGATGGTTCTGGTTGAAACGCAATTGGTCACAGGTTTGTTTGGTCAGGTTGATTTAGGACTGACCAACAACTACACCTCTATATACAATGGATTTTGATAATCATAGCAAGAAATAATTAAGAAATATCAATAACAGTCTCAGTAAAGATGATGATGATGAGAATAAGGATGAGGAAGATGAGGAGGATGAGGAAGTTGAGGAGGATGAGGATGATTATGATGCTGGTTGTTATTCACCATTACCATAATGATTATCATTACAACTGTCACCAGTCATCATCCTTATTACTCTCACACTCTCTCCCCTTACACACAGATACATACCACCACTACTACTACCATGACCACGATCGTTAGCATTATCAAGAGAAAAACTATCAAACAAATGCGTAATATCAACGTTTTCATGAGCAGCAAACCTCAATATTTGAGGCTGACATTATTGACTGAAATCGTCCAACCCATGCTAGCATGGAAAGCGGACGTTAAACGATGATGATGATGATGATGACAACTGAATGGAATTTTAAGCAAGTGCCTGTGGAATAACCTACTATATTCATAATTGGGGAAAATGTTTGTCAAGTAATCTCAGGAAGTCTTATCTATTTTTGACTTTTCCTCTAATAAGAAAGCACATGTAAACCAAATGATTTTACAATGCTGTGTGGCTCTTGTATTGGAGAGAGAAGGCGCTTCAAGAAGGTTTAGAGTGTAACTAATGTTCTTATTCACAAAAAAGAACAAAAAAAAACGTTGTTTTAATAGTAAGATGTTCTGGCAAATATCTCCTTACTAGGGAACAAATTTAAGACCCTGCCACAAACAATTTCTACTAAGTTCTTAAAAACATAAATGAGTCATGAAACTTGATATTGTCACCACAAAACAGTGGTCATTGTCTACATAGCATAAATAAAGTCCTAGGAGCTGAATAATGCTTCCTGTCTGAAATATTACATTCGAATGGCAGAAGAACGATTCAATAGAGAAAAATGCCTGATACTAAAATCTTGTTCACACACGTGCTATACTTGAATGAAGTTTCAGAGATTTTTGTTACTTGCTTACATTAGAGAAAGTTCATTCTCAGATATTGGGCCTCAAATCCATAAAAAAACATTGGTCTTGTAGTCAGATGCTTAGATGTCTTTCTTATATCTTTACATCTATCTCTTTACTTCCATCAGTTTTTATTTGATTGTTTGTTCTCTTTCTTATTTCTCACTGTTGGATTCAGTAGTCAGCTTTTCAAATTGATAGCAAAAGTTGCACATAAGATGACATTAATCATTGGCCTGATCTCTAGCTTATTGACTCTACATTATTTACCAAGTGTAAATTATTTATATAAATGAACGATTTTTCCTAGTTGCTCAGGACATCTAGCTGAAGTAGTTATAACTTCCTCCGCAATTTACAAACACAAGAAAATTCTCACTTGATATAACAGATCTAGCCTGGTAAGTCCAACAACCATAACTCCAAGTGGCTGTGTGAAGTTGCCAGTAATGTTATTCTTATAAGTTCATTAAATTGTAATATAAAATTTTGTATATATAGCCTTATCTCTAAAGATTTCAGGACATTGTGAACGATAAAATTCTTCTTCTTCCTCACTTTTATGTTCTTAAGATAACATCATTGTCTTTGTCCTCACTATCATCATCATTGTCCTTCTACCCCTCATCATCATTGTTCTTCTACCCATCATCTTCATGATCATGATCATGATCATGATCATCTTCATTCTTTCTCATAATTTCTATCAGGAATAGAAGCGGGTTGAATAGAACTGCAAAACAACTTCTCTCTCTGTCTACCTTTATAATGTAAGCAATATTGACAAATATAGAACAACAGTTGAATTCTTTACTGGTTAAACATTTGTTATAGTTTCCATTCTGGGGTGAAACTATATAGTTTAGTTCACAACATTAGTGCCTCCTCCCTTGCAGAAAAAAATATTAACATTGTTTGTCTTTATATCACTCACTGAAAATGTTGGATCTTTGCAGTTATTTAATTTAAACTCAGTATTCATTATAAAATAAATTTTGTAGCTGTTATTTTATTAAAAAATTTTTTTTTTTGTAATTAACACTTCTATAATAAATGGATTATTTAATTAGAAAATGAAGCTTGTTAGTTAGTTCAGATATATAGGCTTGGCTAATTAAAACATGCCATCTAGTTTGGTGCCTCTATTGTTCTGAGTATAAATTTACAAATAATAATAATTTTGCCCTTTATCCTTCCAGTTTCATCAAATGTGAGTGAGTAAAGAACTGAGGTTGATCCAACTGATTACATCCCTCCTCTTAACACAAGATGGCTGTATGCCTAAAAAAGGAAATTATTAATAATTAGGAAATGGTTTTGGAAAAATTGTATAATGAACATTTGTAAACTCTACTAATTACTATTTCTACTTAACATACCTTGGCACCTTATTTTGGAATTACACATTTTTAAAATCAACATTAATAACTATGTTAATTACAGCTTTATGTGCTGCACAAGAGTTGGCAATATATCACATAGCTGCACCTGACAACAATTTGCAGGAGAAACAATTTCAATTTTAACAAGTGTAGATTTGCTGAAGTAAGTAACAAATAAACAGCTTTTCTGGAAAATTAATTATTGCTCTAGTTGTGTAAAACTAACTTTTCAGCCCAAGTTCAACTCTGATCAAGCAGAACTCAGGCACATAGTAAATAGTTGGTTAAACAACCCAGCATGAGTATGAGTCTACTGCTCCATACATCCACCTAGCTGACTGCCCTGCTACATGCCCCAACACAAAATGATTGACTGTATGAATGTGGTATGGTAGTCAGGCCATGCTGCTTTTGTTTCACAGTCAAGTCCAGTGCTTTCCAGACTGTTTTCTTTATGTTACCTCAATTTAAAGTGTGTTCATAATACTTCAAGGTAAACTTGTGTATTATACAATATATAAATGCAAAATCTTTGCACAACTAAGTATCAATGTAAGTATTAATGCTTAGGTTTAGTAGGATGAAATTGCTTTGTTGACATTGAATATTGGATGTGTTACTCAGTCTTGAATAGAGTTAATTTCATATGTAAACTGAGAAGAAGCTGGTTTTAATCTTGGTCTTGATGTGTTACTCATATACTCTCTGAGAAATAGATCTCAGCACCAACCTATGTCAAAATAGTTGGGTATCCCATTGCTCCTTATTGAAATTAGAAAGAGATAATTCCATCAATAGAATTAAATGTACTCTGAGTCACTTCAGGAATTCATCTTTCATGTCTATTTCAGAAGAGACATCTTTGGTGACAAAACAATGGCAGTTTCATTTATGTGGATAAAGCAACCATTTCAATATAGTATTCCTTTATCAAACCTGATTTCACAATTTATCTTATGTCATGAGAGACCATAAGAACATTGGTTCTTGCTGCATCACTGATACTATTCCAAGTAAATGGTTTTTTTTAGCCCAGTTGTGGGCTATTATTCAAGTCTAGGATTCACTGGTCTACTCTATTGTCTGATGTTTATAGGATATTTTGGTCACAACGGTGGAGTAAAAATGGAAGCAATCAGAGATACAATATTTATTCAGCCGTACTTGCACTTAACTCTAGTGCTGCATATCAAATCATTGTTGTTGCTGTGTTGCCCAAGGTCAGCCCCAATCAATCAAAAACATTCGAACACAGGGCTATTCTATCAAAAACTTCTCTGCCCAATGTGTCATTTTTTTTTATTTTGGACAGTTGGGTGAGATTTGAAAAAAATTTGGTTGCTATTTTTACCTTGATAACTGACCACATAAATGCTTCCTTGCTTGGCTGAGTGACCAAGAAGAAGCTTTCTAGTCAGCTTCTGTAACTATCTGAAGGATTTGATATTGGTTTCAAGCACAATACTTGGGACTGATGAATTTAATAACGTTGCTATTTCTGTATACATGATGAGTACATTTAATATGTAACAGAAAGGCATAAATTCAAACACACACACACACACACACGTCTATGTGTTGTAGCTTGCAAGCTCTTAAGAAATAATTTTCATTAAAAAACGTTGATGTAACTGCAACTGTGGAGATCATTACTGTCACTAATATCATCATCATTATATGAACCAATATCATCATCATTATCATTTATCATCCTCAGAATCCTCAAGTATCATCCTCGTTCAACAATTGTCCCAAACATCATGCTAACCAGTTGGATGGAGCCATCCTTGGCTCCTTAAGTTCCATCGTCACTGCCACCCTTTAAACACCATTGTAGTCACCATTGCTGGTTTTACATTTAATTAGAATGGTTTGTGATAGATTATTGCTTTACAGTTAAGGAAGCTACTTGAAACCTACTTCAAAAGCATGTGTCTCACTCCACAAACTAATTTGTCTAGTTTCATGCTAATTAGACAGCAGCAAAATTAATTATACATGTATACATATATGAATACATAAATACACATACTCACATGTAGATACATATATATGAATACATGCATGTGTGTGTGTGTGTGTGTGTGTGTGTGTGTGTGTGTGTGTGTGTGTGTGTGTGTGTGTGTGTATATATATATATATATATATATATATGCACATGCATCTTTATGTATATTTATATTAAATTTATACTAAGTATGTTTATATCAAGTTTATGTGATGAAATGAAAGAGAACAACCAGAGAATTTATATCTATTGGATACCAAACTGTCATTCAGTCCACCATAACACTCACACACACACACACTCACATGCACATCCATCCACCAATCTATACATCCGTCCATCCATATATATATATATATATATATATATATATATATATATATATATATATATATATATATATATATATATATATATATATGTATGTATATAAATATATATATATATATATTTATATACATCTTCATCACCACCATCATCATCATCATCATCGTCGTTTAACATCTGCTTTCCATGTTGGCATGGGTTGGATGGTTTAACTGAGAACTGGCTGGCTGGGCTACATCAGTCTCCAATCTGATTTGGCACGGTGCCCACAGCTGGATGACCTTCCTAATGCCAACCACGCTGAGTGTGTAGTGAGTGCTGTTTATGTGCCACCAGCACAGGTGCCAGTCAGGTAGCACTGGCATCAGCCACACTCAGATGGTGCTTTTCATGTGCCACTTGGCACGGGTGCCAGTCAGGTGGCACTAGCATTGGCCATGACTACAATTTCACTCAGCATGGCATATTGGCCAACGATTGAAGGGCGCTTTTAAACAGGCCAGTTATACGACACTGGCATTGGCTAGGATTATGATTTCACTTGGTTTGCTGGGTCTTCTCAAGTATGGTATATCTCCAAAGGTCTTAGTCACTTGCCATTGCCACTGTGAGGCCCAATGTTCAAAGGTCGTGCTTCACCACCTCATCTCATATCTTCCTGGGTCTACCTCTACTGTTAGGGTGTGACACTTTTTCACACAGCTGTCCTCATCCATATGCATCACATGACCATACCAGCACAGTTGTCTCTCTTGCACACCACATCTGATGCTTCTTATGACCAACTTTTCTCTCAGGGCGCTTACAGTCTGTAATGTATGCGCATTGACATTACACATCCAGCAGAGCATGCTATGATGCCGACTTTGTGGAGTTCACACTGAAGATATCACCCACACCCACACCATTTTGAGCGTGGCCGTTGCCAGTACCGCCTGACTGGCTCCTGTAGGATTTTCGAGCGAGATCGTTGCCAGTGCCCCTGGACTGGCTTGTGCGGG
>NC_068984.1:27506860-27508607 GCF_001194135.2 Octopus bimaculoides
GCGGGTGGCACATAAAAGACACCATTTCGAGCGTGGCCGTTTTCGTGCGGGTGACACGTAAAAGCACCCACTACACTCTCTGAGTGGTTGGCGTTAGGAAGGGCATCCAGCTGTAGAAACTCTGCCAAATCAGACTGGAGCCTTGTGTTGCCATCCGGTTTCACCAGTCCTCAGTCAAATCGTCCAACCCCTGCTAGCATGGAAAGCGGACGTTAAACGATGATGATGATGATGATGATCATAAGCAGTTGTCCGAAAATGTCATTACAGTATTATCTACCGATGAAACATGATGTTGTAGCTAGCACACTCTATAATGAAATCCATTGGCGGGATAATCCTGAGGACAAAGAAATAAGGACCCACAATATTGTAGAAGCCATAACCACTCATAAGGAAAAGGAATACTGGTGGAATGTACCAGTGAAGACCTCAATAAAATGTGAGCATAACAGACTTGATATAATGATTTGGGATTGAGAAGAGAAACTGTACACAGTTGTGGAAATTAGTTGCCCAGCGGATGTTAACATAAAGCTGGAGATCAGTGAAAAAGAGAACACCTATGCTGAACTACTGAGAAATCTGCAGTTGCTCTATCCAGATTACAAGTTCAGATTTATACCTATAATTATTGGGGTCCTGGGATATGTAACACACTTCCTAAATACCGATCTTAAGAAATTAGGCTTCTCAAAACCAGAAAGAAGAAAGCTAATTTGAAGACTATAGATCCAATCTATCACTGGAACTGTAAAAATCTGTAAAACTTTCCAGAAGTTTATAATTTAAATATATATGAGCATGTCTAGATATGCAACTCTATGCATGAGAACACATACATAAAACATACAAATCTGTTCATACATACATACATACATACATAAAAACAAAAATATCCTGTTGCTGATGTTGAAATTCCAATGAAAGAGCCTTGGATCTAGGTTAGAAACCAGTTCTTTCTCTATTGGCAAGAAATCTTGAAATAAACTGAATAATGACATACATAGAAACATAGATACATAGATACATACATACATACATACATAGAAACACACATACATACATACATACATACATACATACATAAATAAATAAAATGTAAGCTTTCTTGAACGTGAGACCACTACATCATGTCACATCCAGGAGCAAGAGATAGCTACAAAACACATGTAAACAAGCAGGATAGTGAAGCCCTTAAAATCCTAAGATGCAATCACACATGTAAACTATGTCACTCTTCTGTGAAGACACAATCAGCAGCTGTCCAAAAATGTCATCAAGGAACCATTTCCCACTGTGACATGAGGTTGTTGCTAAAACTAAACAATGCTATCCACAGAAAAGATTTCTCTGGGACAAATGTAAATAATCCTTTCTACTGAAAGCACAAGGCCTCAAATTTGTGGGGGTGGATGACTAGTCGATTCTTAATTTATTGACCATGAAAGGATGAAAGGCAAAGTCGATTTTGGTGGAATTTTGAACTTAGAACATAGTAACAGATGAAATACTCCTAAGCATTTCACCCTGGGGCAAATATAAATAATGTCTCAGCTTCTGCTATTGAATACATACATATCATCATCATTGTTCAAGGTCTGCTTTCCATGCTAGCATGGGTTGGATGATTTGACTGAGGACTGGTGAACCAGATGGCTACACCAGGCTCCAATCTGATTTGGCAGAGTTTCTACAGCTGGATGCCCTTCCTAACGCCAACCACTCCGAGAGTCTAGTGGTTGCT
>NC_068984.1:27511712-27512527 GCF_001194135.2 Octopus bimaculoides
GTAGAGGAGGAAGAGGAGGTGGATGTAGAGGAGGAAGAGGAGGTGGATGTAGAGGAGGAAGAGGAGGTGATGTATGAAGATAACATTGAAAGCTAGAGTCTCAGCTCTATTTCACCAAGTCCTTGTTATTAATGAAACCACTTTAGTAAATAGGATTAACCCACGGTCAAGCATCTAAGATAAGCCAATGTAAGATACAAAAATATTAGAGTTTATTAAAGGATGTTTAGCCAGTATGTTGAGTAGATTGAGCAATTACATAAACTTTTCTTTACTTACTCTGGCTTCCTCTCAAATAATAGTGATTGTTTTGTGATTGTTCACCTCCAAGTTAACCCTAATTGAGTAGGCAATTCTTTTATGAAAGGGATTTCAGCCAGCCATACTCACCCTGTTTATTTAGGAATAGTGTGCTGGAGGTGTGGTTGACAATAGATAATAGCTAAATATTAATATAGTTACAATCTAGTGACTATCTGTCATTAGATGGATAAACAGATATAGGAGAAGGATGTGGAAGCTTAAAGACCCTGCAAATGGACAGAGACTTAGAGACAAGTTAATTGAAGCATTTAACGAAATAGAAGGGGATATAGCATCATACAACGTGGAAGACAATTGGAGATTTCTGCGGGACAACCTGTTGAAAGCCACCGACCAGATCTGTGGGTGGTGTAAGGTCCCCTCTCGACCCAGAGTAACGTGGTGGTGGAACAAGGAGGTAGACAGGGCTATTAGACAAAAGAAACAGGTTTGGAAGGACTGGAAGAACGGTGGTAGCAGGGAATTGTACCAATGTGCCAGAAGGGAAGCTA
>NC_068984.1:27514725-27518973 GCF_001194135.2 Octopus bimaculoides
CTGGCTTGTATGGGTGGCACATAAAAGACACCATTTCGAGCATGGCCGTTGCCACTATCGCCTGACTGGCCTTCGTGCAGGTGACACGTAAAAGCACCTACTACACTCTCTGAGTGGTTGGCGTTAGGAAGGGCATCCAGCTGTAGAAACTCTGCCAAATTTAGATTGGAGCCTGGTGTTGCCATCCGGTTTCACCAGTCCTCAGTCAAGTCATCCAACCCATGCTAGCATGGAAAGCGGACGTTAAACAATCATGATGATATATATATATATATATATATATATTTACACACACATATGTACATATGTTTGGTTGTATGCATACACACACACTCGCATACACACACGTACATACAAATATATATATGACATTCTAACACTCTCTCTCTCTCTCTATATATATATATTTATATATATATAAATATATATATATATATAGAAATATATATATTTATATGATTGTATACATACATCTCTCCCCTTCTCTCATTATACACACACGTGCACACGCACACACACACACACACGCACACACACACACACACGCACACGTGTATGAATGTATAACTGTGCATATGTGTACTTCAGTGTGTGTGTGTGTGCATGTGTATGTAAAACTAAACTGTGTTGGGGAGTTGTTTGAGAAGAAAACCATGCCGGGATGATAGTACATTGTTTATTAGAAAGGATCACTGAATGTTTTTCTCTATAAATTTGTCACCTGAATTAGGTGAAGCTGATATCCTCTAGAGTTAAACGCTACATTGATTTTAATTTTCCACATCGACACTTTATATTATTAATATAAAACAATGCAAATATTTAGTAATATCTACAAATTTAAAGTGCTGAAGCTTAGCTGCCATTTCATGATGCAAGATGAAAGATGATAACTCATAGCCTGGTTATGATGCTGGTTCATGTCACTAACATTTGGTGAATAGAGATCCCTACCATTAAATGCCTGACTTGAATACAACAAACAGTTGTCCCTTGATTTTCACTGTAGCATTGTTTGGTTTGGGTCAGTTTTTTTCTTTAACTTTATGTATACAGAAACAACACTTTATCATTTCCATTTTGGTTTACATATTCCTTTCATATTACTTCATTTCACTTTTGTGGTAGTGATGTGGACCACACTATAAACTAATGCAAAAGTTACAATCATTTTATATTTTGTTAAAATGTTTATGAGAATGAAGAGTTTCTAATGTCAAGAAAATCAACATCTCTGAAAATTAATGTATTAAATCAACTTCAAAATGGTAAAGGTTCAACAAAAACTGCAAAGCAGTGTAATACAGATGGATCATCAGTTAGGACAATTAAGAGAAACACACAAAAACATAGAGCCTATATATTAACTGGAGCTTCCACAATTTTAAGACATAGATCATACATACATGGTAACATTATGGAAACAATGATAACTGCTATTATTTAGGATAAAATATAATCCCTCACTCATACAAACATATATAGACATGCATATTGTAATCTTATTTATTGCCTTCATTTTATTAAATCATCATCAGCATCATCATCACCCGATTGACTATAGCCGACACTGCCAGACATTCTAAGCATCTCTGTGGTGATTCCTGATGGGCCGGGGCTTTCCCTGTCTTCATGCCCTTAATTGCTTTATCTACCAAGGTACTCTCAATTCTGATAGCTGGTTCCTCTGTTGAGTCGACATTCGGCAGACTCTTTCCCATTCATTCTCTTCATTTAGCAACCTTTCATAGTGGCATCTCCAAGTCTCTCTCCTTGCAGCCTCATTAAATGCAAGTGAGCCTTCATCCATGCAGACACATCTCTCTCCTATGACATCATGATTCTTTCTCATGCACTGTCTTGCAACATGAAATACCTCAAGTCTTTGGTCCTCATGATGCAGAACATTGGCAAACTTTTTCTTATCTGCTTCCCCTCTGGCTAAATAAACTTGTCTCCTAGCTTCCCTTCTGGCAGTCTGATACAATTCCCTGCTACCACCGTTCTTTCAGTCCTTTCATACCTGTTTCTTTTCCCTAATGGCCCTGTCAACTACATTGTTCCGCCACCACGTTACCTTGGATCGAGAGGGGACTTTGCACCATCCACAGATCTGGTCAGTAGCCCACAGCAGGTTGTCCTGTAGAAATCTCCAGTTGTCTTCCACATCACGTGATGCTATATCCCCCTCTATTTTGTCAAAAGCTTAAATTTTGTTTTATTTTTATTTCTAATATCATTAAGACATATCTTCTCCATTTTATTCTATCTTCATTCACGTGGTGACTTGTGAATCTAATCAACTGTGTAAGCCATCAGACAGCTGTATATGCACATTTCAAATTGTCTACTTCAAAAACATCTGACATAGGCAATTTGATTCAAAATCTATAAAAAATCGTCTGTATCCAATTGGTCACATTGTGATTTCTCTGCAATGATTACAGAAAAATTTGATATTGAATATTTAGATATAAAAAGAGCAACAAAATGAGATTATGTCATGTTCAAATCTTTGTTGATGGCAGTAATAATTGACTGTGAGACTTTAATTCAAAACTGGTCTCTGATTATTTTTGTTAAAATAGTTTAGACTTAAGCAAGGAGTAAAAATCTATGTCTACAGTTTTTGCAGGTCCTTCTAGAGCAGTTGTATTGAAGAAGATGAAGTTCCTCATAAACAGCTTCAGAATAATTTAAAAAGAAGAGCAAGGAAGAAATTCTAGAGGGCTCTCATTCTAGGATGAAAGCCTGCAACAGAGGACCTGGAAGGGCAGGTATGAAATAGCTGGGTGAAGATAGACAAGTCAGGTGGCTTGAGAGCAGTTGTCTTTAAGTAACAGAGGCTATTGAACATTAGTAGAAAAGACATTGAGTGTGTGTGGCCCATGATTAAGGTATATTGATAAGAGACTTCATTCCACTGCGTAGAGAAGGGTGGTAGTGTCATTTGGGGTTGTGGAATACAAAATGTATATATTTAGCTTATAATTTACACCTATTTTACATTCATTTGCAAATATTGAAAATTGTAGATAAATGTTGCTTAGGCTGTTAAAAGTGTAGATTATAGAGAGAAAAATGTTTCCTCAGACAATAACTACATAAATTAATTAAATAATAAATGCGCCCTTTTAAAGCCTAGCCAGGCTCATGGGCCCGTTTTCCCGGTTTCAAATGGCATATGTGTTCTCCAACTGGAGGGGACACCAGTCCATCGCAGCGTTACTCATTTTTGCCTGCTGAGTGGACTGGAGCAACGTGAAATGAAGTGTTTTGCTCAAGAACACAATGTGTCGCACGGTCCAGGAATCGAAACCACAATCTTGCGATCATAGTGCTGACACCCTAATCACTAGGCCACATGCCTCCACACATAGATTAATTACCTGCACCAAAAGTGAAAGGAAATACCTAGAGTAGGATCTGAACTCATGAATCTTATATTATTCAATATATTTTCTTTTAATAAAAAACAATGTGAATGTTTGCATTAAGCATAATTTTTGATAATTTTCTTTATTGCCGTAATCTTACCCATAACTGGACATTTGAAACAGCTAACAGCTAAAAACGAATGTGTAAACAAAATAACAATTCATATGTTATATTAAATCAAAACCAGTCATATTGTTTTAAATAGTTACTATATTTGGTTCCGAGCTAATTAAAAACCATTATCAGATTGAACAATTTTGTGTGTCAGCCAATAGTTCTTCTTGGACCATGACAAGTTCATTACTAAGAAATGATATACAAGACTCATAAATTTCTTCTTAACATATCCTACATGATATCTGAAAAAGTATTTTTAAAAACAGTACAAAGTTATGATTTTGATGATGCTGAAAATTGTAATGATCATCTCTACAGTAATAAATGTCATTACTACTACTACTACTACTACTACTACTACTACTACTACTACTACTACTACTACCACCACCACCACCATCTCAACCAGCATCAGAACAATGAAGTGGACAGCTACAGACCAATTAATTGCTTACCACTAGTGCGAGCTTTACTAAAAAATTATAGAATATGAAACATCCTTGAAGAATGCAAGAAGTTACTATTTGCAGGCCAAACAGGTTGCTAGAGAAATCATAATTCATAGTAAGAGACAACAAGAGAGCTTAAATGCCATTGTGCTACCTACTTAGAATAGCTGCCATATGTCCATCAAGTAATGCCTTACTGTCACCATCAGCACCACTAACACCAACCCCAAGTACCGCCGCCGCT
>NC_068984.1:27520140-27534439 GCF_001194135.2 Octopus bimaculoides
TACCGCCGCTGCCGCCGCTGTCGCCGGGGCCGCCGCTACCGCCGCTGCATCCGCCGCCGTCACCATCGCCGTCGCCGTCGCTGCCGCCGTCGCCGCTGCTGCTGCCGTAGTAGTGATGGCATGTAGTAGTAATAATGGTACAGTCATGTAATGAATGAAAACAGTAGCATCAAGAAGTACCGAGTTCTAATATCGGAGGGAACATGCAAAAGGATTAGACCCAGGAAGACATGGGATGAAGTGGTAAGAAAGGATCTTCAGATGCATATTGGGCCTCAGAGAGGTTATGACATGCGACAGAGACTTCTGGAAGTTTGTTGTGCTTGAGAAGACATACTAAGCTAAGTAAATACGTGCATCCCCTACATGCCTCTTCAGCTAAACATTCCTTATCTTGTGGGCTTGTGGGTGCCGTGCCACACAAAAAAACATCCATGCTGGAGTTGTGTAAACGCACCCGGCACACTCTGTAAAGTGGTTGGCATAAGGAAGGGCATCCAGCTGTAGAAACCATGCAAAAACAGATATGGGGCCCAGGCAGCTTCTGTCAAACCAGCTAACCCATGCTAGCATTGAAAACGAATGTTAAAGGATGATGGTGATAATGATGATGTTGATTTTGGTGGCAGCAGCAGCATTGGTAGCAGCCGCAGCAGCAGAGGTGGTGACAGCAGCAGCGGCGGTAGCAGCAGCGGCGGCAGAGGCAGATCGACAGCAGGAATTATTCTTTATAAGCCTAGTACTTATTGTATTGGTCTCTTTTGCTCAACTGCTAAGTTACATGGACGTAAACACACCAACATTAGTTTTCAAACGATGGTGGAGGGACGAACACAGACACACAAACACATACATACATACATACATACATACATACATATATATATATATATATATATATATATATATATATATATATATATATATATATATATATATATATATATATATATTTATATAAATATATATATATATTTATATATACATATATATATATGTATATATATATATATATATACGACAGGCTTCTTTCAGTTACCATCTACCAAATCCACTCACAAGACTTTGGTCAGCTTGTGGCTATAGTAGAAGATACTTGCCCAAGTTCCCATACAGTGGGACAGAACCCAGAACCATGTGGCTGGTAAGCAAGCTACTTACCACACAAATATATACATACATATATATATATATATATATAAGATATACAAAAATATGGGATGGCCACAGTTGGAATGCTTTTGAAATGTATGACTGCTTAGTCAAGACTGAAAAGTGGGGATGCAACAACAGCTAGCAGGTAACCTACTGTATATTGATATAAGATAACTTTATTAAGGCTGAGAAGTAAGGGAACAAAACTTAGAAACAGAATGACTCTATTACAAGAAGATATAAAACATGATCCTGGTTTTTGAGAACCTGGATAGCATGAAACTATTTGGACATCTTAATAGATTTCAATAATATGATCAATAAGAGGTTTTGGCAGATCTAGTTAACATGCTGTGGGAGATAATTTAAATTAATGATCAAAATGAAGCTTTCAAAAAAAACCCAGTATTCCTTGCATTTTAACTTTTAATGCTTTGATATCTTTAAGACTCTTAAACTATCCATAATCTACAGCCTCTTTACATTGTAGATAACCAGCAAGGCATGTTTCAAGGAGTAGATAAAGTAGGTTGTTGGCACTCCGTTGCTTATGATGTCGAGGGTTCCAGTTGATCCGATCAACGGAAATTAACGTGCAAGTGGCTGAGCACTCCACAGACACTTGTCGTGTACCCTTAATGTAGTTCTCGAGGATATTCAGCGTGACACAGTGTGACAAGGCTAACCCTTTGAGTTACAGGCACAACAGAAACAGGAAGTAAGAGTGAGAGAAAGTTGTGGTGAAAGAGTACAGCAGGGTTCACCACCATCCCCTGCCGGCGCCTCGTGGAGCTTTAGGTGTTTTCGCTCAATAAACACTCACAACGCTTGGTCTGGGAATCAAAACCACGATCCTATGACCGCGAGTCCGCTGCCCTAACCACTGGGCCATTGCGCCTCCACCAATAAAGTTGGTAACCTGGTAGTATTAATCTCTTCTTGAAATTGTAGTTGGCTGTTAGCTTATCTGTATGAACCTCTTCCATTCTTGGGCTGGTTTTACTTGTGATTCGTCTTCTGGGTGTCCACACATTTCTCATACAGTAAAAACTGGATGGGACAAAGTTAATTGCTAACTCCTTGACCAAACATTGCCTGATTTAGCACTATCATCTGGTCCCTGGGTGCTTTTACTGAATTCCACCCTGGTGCACGAATTTAGGTCTGGTCCCTCATTTGAGGATACTTTCTCTCCTCTTTCCCACCAGTTTAGGAGACTCTATAAAGGCTAATGGACCCTGCTCTTCCCTCATTCCCTCATTACAAAGTGATAGGAATAACATTAGACATGTTGGGTTACATGGTACCAGCAGCATTCATATAGTAAAAAACATGTTAAATTTTATTAGTAAGCCACAAGTTGAGATGAAATCAGTTCTCAACACTGTTATTTTTATTACTGTCAGTATCTCTGTATCATCACTAATGTTGGTGTCATTATTATCATTATACTCCTCCCTCTACTCATCATCATTTTTCATGAAATCTCCATACTCCTCCTTCTTTTTCTCCTCCCTTCTGCCACCTCCACCATATAATCATCATAATTCTTCTGATTCTTAATTTAAGTGATCATCATCGACTTTTCCACCATCATTGCTGTCATCATCAACATAAACATGAAATGATCAATCTTTGTTAACAGAAAATGAGTTGCTGGCTTATTGATATACAAAAGCAACAAATAAATAACTAACACAACTTGTGAAAAAAAAAAGGAAAACATGATAGAAAATTTTAAAAAAAGATATGGCAAAAAAAAAATTAATAAAATATAATTTGTGGAAGAATGAAGAAAGAAAAACAACCAAAAACTAAAGCAACAGTAGCAACAACAATGATTGCATTGAAAGAAGAACAGCAACAAGAAAAGTAACCTAAGACAATTCACAAAATGAAAACATGATCAAAACTACTTTGAAATTTGTAACATGTTAAAATAGAGAGAAGAAAACTAGTTTAATTAGATTATTCCTTCAATGCTATGTATGTTTCATTGAAAAATAAGACAATATAAATCAACAAGATTGTCCTCTTGTATAATTTTAATTAAAGTTATCAATAGTTAATTAAGAAAATTCAAATTATATATACATATATGTGCACACTCATATGATGTGTGTGAGAAGGTGTTAATGTATAATTATGTGTTTCCATTTGTGTAGGTGCATATATATATATATTATGCCATATTGGGTTTTACATATATATATATAGATATATATACAAATGTGTGTGTGTGTGTGTGTAAACAAGATAGTTTGCTACAATATATACATGTGTAAGTAAACGATCATCATCATTTTCATCATTTTAACACCTGTTTCCCTATGGTATCAGCAGTACGGAATATTTCAATAGCTTTTCATTATATATCATAGTATCTTTGAGGCCCAGCTTTCTTAGACTTGTCCTAGCCACTGGATCTGAAATGTTTCTTATCCAAACCATTAACTACTATTACAACCCATTTCCAGCTAACAGTAACTTTTTGTTCCGCTGATACTATTTACATAATCTCAATTGAATACAATAGATATAAACATACTTTCATATAATCCTTCTTTGTAACGAAGGATGGAATTTTATCTGTTCATATTCAATCTTCCTTCCCCCAATGTCCAACTCTATTGCTCTTCATCACTTGCTTACCATGACCTGCCTTCATTGATATCCCATCATGCTTTCCTTTTACTATTCATTTTTCTTGTTAACACGTAACTATTACTGTTTCTTTTCTATTACTCTCACTCTACTGTCTCTTTGTTTTCCTCATCACATTCATACTCATTCTATTTTCTTTCACAATTTTCGTCCGCTTCCTTTCGTCCTCTTTCTTTCGTCCTCTTTCTTTCTCCACAATCTCAGTTACATTTGCTTTGAAAAACAAAAAAAGACAAAAAAACAAAAAAAAAAACAATGGAAATAATATAGAGCAGAGGGAACCCCTTCATCTGTTGAGAGTATGACAATGAATCTACTTTTGGTGCTTCAATAAAATGTACCATGTACAACCGGTAAAGTGGCTAATGAAAAAACGAAGGCAATAGAGTTGCAAAGACTCTTTAGAATTATCAAATGACTAACAAGATTTGTAGTGCTGAGGTCATGATGAAATGCAATAGGTGTTCTCTATAAAGCATTTGGTGTTTGAAACGATATCCATTTAAAGGCATCATTAAGGAAACTGAACGAATGAGCGAGACGTAAATACCCGACACGTCTAAGTGGATATTAATGTTAATTTAGTACTGGCTCCAACCGTTATGACGTGTGTCCAATCTTTGTCAGCAAAGGAATGAGAGGTAGGATAATGATGATGATGATGATGATGAAGAAGATGATAGTAATGATATATATATATATATATATTCTCTCTCTGTTTATTTCCTCATATTCCTTTCTGTTGAAGAGCATAGGCTCGAAACGTAAAATACTCACTTTCCCGAGCGTCAAACTAATACATCTGCTTGTTGTTCATACACCTGTCTTCGTCTTTTGTTTTTCTGTAAATTTCAACTATATATATATATAGATTCAGATGAATATGTTACTTAAGTTGAGGCACCAGAATTTAGTACGGTATTATCCATACAATTTCAAAATAAGGTGATTAAAATCAAAATAAGCAACAAGACTATCCAGAGGTAATATAGTACGATCGTTTCAAAAGCTGAAGTGAAGACAGTATATTCTTTGTCTATCTCTTTACCTTCTAGGAGATTTTAGGTAAAATTATACTAATGTGTCCATCTGTTTTAATTTAATTAAATGCTATGTCTTTACGCAGCTGAGGATTGCTCTGCATTTAAACAGATGTAGTGATTGGATATATATATATATTGGATATATATATATATATATATATATATATATATATAAAAGAATAATGGAAAATGGAGACAAACGCTCAAGATGCTATTTAACTCATTTATATCACCATATCACCGACATATCTTTCCTTGTAAATTGAACACTCATATATATATATATCCAAAATTGTACATGATGAAATTGCAACATATCAAATGGCAGTATCGACTTGGCAACCCACAGAGATACTCGTGACATTTAACTCAACATGTTACAAGGATCAAAAATGTACGAAACATGTTAACTTATAATCTTAGCTAGCAAACATACCCTATTGCTAGTCTCTTAAGAGCAAGGAAATCTAAATTTATGGAGATTTTTCCCCATCATCCCGAGTTTGTTTATCTCTCTCTAAGCTTTTGTAAGACGTCATTTTTCTATCCTTTATATATATTAGATACGTTGAACATCACGAATAAAATACATTTAACTTGGTTTTAGCATAGATTAAGCAGATATTACCTGGTTTACGTCTCTAAAATACTAAATATTCAGTCATGTTTTCTGTTTTTAACAATCTTTTATGCATGCCTCCTCAGTTTCATACTTTTTTAGTCATAATATCTTAAAACAGTCATGTGATTGAGAGGCGCCATTGATAACCTTGTCTTCCTGTAGTGTATAAAGGATGAGTAAAACCAGTAAATTCTCCCCCATCTTCTGAATAATTACAATAATATTGTGATATAAAAATGTCTAATATGTGTGTGGAATTTTTTAATGAAAAATATATACAGGAAAACTTTGACGTTAACTCAAATATGTATTTGCAATAAAAGCTTGAAATAAAAGTAAAGGCAAAGGTTTCTAAAATTTCATGTCAATACAGTTTTATTTAATAGGATAAGAATTATTTTAATTTCTTTTTGAAAGACTGGTGGATGCAATAAATGAATATTTCTTCTATTCATTGAATGTGCAAAGCGTTTGGTAATCTAACCGCAGCAGAAGGTGATAAAAAAACACATTAGGGAATGAGTAGAAGCAAATAGTTAAGAGCTTTCCTCATTTCAATTTATTTGATACTTCTACAAGTAATATGAAATTTCGTAAGAAAATTTCCAGTGATAAAGTGTGGTCAATTTTCTGCTAGAGAGATTAAATCTTATCCTATTGGTATGATACCGATAGGTGAGGGAAGGAGGAGAGAACAGAATTGCATAGTAGCAATCTAGAGGAACATTAATATGTCAGCTACCATAAAACAAGCTTATGGTGAGTTAGAATTAGAATCAGACAAGAAGAAACCCATTACAGAAATGAAACTTCCAGGAGAAAATACTGGGAATGCAGATGAGACAGAATCGCCATCAATCTACATTGATACGTCAAGCTTGCAATGAATTTCTAGAGTTACGAAGGTCATTTCTCATGTAAGCATTGGAAAAAGAGCAATCATTGCAGAAACAGATTTAACATATCACTACTAACATATACAGATGTATATATGTATGTTTATTAGTGTAACATTATACATGCGCACATACTCGCGCGTACACAAACGCACATTTACATCTACGTGTGTGTGAAAGAGTGATTTATACACACACACACACTCACACATATATATACGCATGTATACATATATGTATATACGTTCCTGTTTATGCTTATGTGTGCGCTTTTAGTGCCTTGACGAGGAGTCCAAAAGGAAATTGTGATTTTCATTCTTTCTGAGATCAACAGCATTATAAATAAAATATTCCCATGTTAAGGATCTATATCGATATGCAATTTTGGTCACATCAAATTAGCCATGACGCCAACTGTCTTATTATCGATCACTGACAATATTACACACACACACTCACATTTATATATATATATGTATAAATATATATATGTGCATATACATATAAATTATATATATGTATGCATATATATGTATATATGTTTATACATATATACGTAAGCATGTATATGCATATATATGTATGTGTGCATATTTATACACACTAATACACACATACACACACATTGGAGTTGTTATTGTTTGGCAACTAACTTGATCGTGTGTTGCAATTAGAACTTTACTTTTAACACCAATCGCAGATTTATTAAGCGTGCTACATGTCAACTTGGGAGAGAAAGCAAATATATCCGAAATGGCATTGACAATAAAGTAAGGAATGCCATCACATTATGACAGTAGAATAGTGATAGCAAGCGAGATAGCTGGATCCATAATAACAGATGAAAAAGTAGATGTAAATTCCCGCAGACCTGCGTCGTCCATTTTTTAACGATGTATTTCCAAAATATCCATCTCTAAGGCACAGTTATGTAACAGATAATATTATTCCACAAATTACATTGATATGGAAATTATTGAACATTCCAGAAAATCTCTTCTTTTGAACAAGGATGCATCAAGGGAGAAGTACACTAATGTTCCTTTTGATGTTAGTATGAGTTCTCAGGGATGTCTTAGAGATACACAGTTAAAAACATTTTCTGTCGAGTTTGGTGACACCATAATGCTGCCTGAAGGGTATTTTGTAACTTAAAGCTTTTACGTTTGTTATCTTATCTCTGATGATTTGATGATGTAGTCTGTTTATAAGATATGTCTTAATATGACAGATACTATGATGGAACAATTGTAAAAATGTGTTGAATACACGTAAAATTATCTCTACATTTATTTCCTGTTTGTACTGTGTTCAAAATATCGGAATCTAACTGTAGTTAGATATATCTCATTTTGTTTTCCACGTATGGATCATTTGGAGTATAATCGAACAAACAGAGTCCTTATCATTAGTTTTATGTCATGATCAATATACCACATTGCCCAAATATAAATTTAACCCCATAACATTTTCTCAACTGCATCAATTTTCACAAGCTTTAATTCTATTTTTTTTGTGTCACTAATATAATTATCACCACCAGCAACCGCACTAAACTACATTGTACATTGAGAACTATGAGCCCAGTATTTAATTAAAGGATCCTGAACTCCAGTAAGAAAACTGTATCCCGCAATCTAAAAATAATGACAAGGGAGACAGCTACTGAGATAACCTGTCTTGTAACTGTAAAATTCTAAACTATATCCTTTTCACTATAAATGTAATTGTGAAAGCATTGCTTTTAGAGCTGATGTGATTTACTTTTATCAAGGTTTGAAACATAGAGAAATGTGCATAAGTATGTTGCGAGACTCTCTAAGAGTTGATATGCGAATTACACATACGTGCGCGCACACACACACACGCACACATACACACGCACTCACATAAATACATACACACATATTTACACATATTTCATAATAAAATTCGATGTGCAGATATATTTTCCCCGACAACGACATCGCGCTGTTTCTCAAGAACTTGTGAAAATAGACTGAAAGTTATCAATTTCAGTTAAAAATAATGCTAAAAGCTTAATAAATTTAATAATAATCCAACTTATTGGCCTTTTTTTTATTTCAAAATATTACCGTTTCGGTTATTAAATTAGAAATTAAATCAGAAAGCATCAACAACGATTGCACGACTAGTTTATACAGTACACGAGTTTGACAAATATTTATATTATGTATCTATCAACTTTAAGTAGATAATTCTGAAATCAGGATCATTATCCTCTAATAAACACCCAAATGAATATATGCATTAACGAGATAACTTTATAATCAGAGTGTGTCTTGCTCCTGCCCTTTCTATTCTAGATACCTTTTTCTTTTCTTTGTTTTTGTTTATCTCGGTGATTTTCTTATTCCAATTAGTTTCTGTTCGTCAGCGTCATCTAAAAGATCACTGTTGCTTATTGTTTGAAGTACAAAGGGATCAAAATTATCAAGACTTATAAGGTAAAGAAAATGGTCAAAGGATACAAATAAAGTACAAATACAACCGAAAGTATACACATTGCTATTTCAAAAGGAGACTACTGTTGAAAAAATCTGCGATAACGAAGAATTTCAAAAAGAAAAGGCAAGGCAAATTACAATTATGTAAGTATATACAACAAACCGAAACAAAATGAAAATGGTTGGGTTTTGGAATAAGCACAGCGTTTAACCGGCCATAAATTCCTAATTTTTTCTATTTCTCCTACCCACAAATCCTTTGAATATTTAAACGTGTAAGGTTACGGTGCTAGGGAAAAAATGTTCAAGACTTCAATATTTTATACTTATTTCTCGCTTTTCATATTTGAGTTTTCCGATGTTTTTAAATACAAATTTGAGACAATGTAGATTATAATTTCGCGATAAAGTTTTTTAAAATAACTTTTGGCGAAAAATGAAAAAGTTATACTTATTTCTGTATTTCTGTTCTTCTTCTATTGGACTGCTAATTTTTCATGTCGACAAACTTCGAACAGTAAACTCCAGGATAATCGATAATGCGAAACATTTTGTTTTTGAATGAAAGAACTTCGAATTGAATAAAATGAAAGAAACGAAAATGAGACAGAATACTCGGTATTTTGCCAGATGCCAAATGATTTATTTGCAACAAATATATATATGTAATTTTAAATATAATGATTTATTTGTAAAAAAACTTTTTTTTTAAAATCCAACAACGAAAAGAAAATTATCACACATGTACTAATGTGGAATTTTTGTTTAAAAAAATGTATGAACAGTGAAAATTAATATTGTGCGTTGTTCTTGGAGAAGTCTTTGTATGTTCAATGCCTAACCGAGGAAAAGAAAACGAAGTGCAGATTATCACCCTATGGGTGGTTGGAATTATTTTGGAGTATCCAGCTGTAACTTAACAGTCGTACGTTGAGTGCTCCTACAAATATGAAAGCATACTCAAACCAACCAGCCAACACTGTACTAGTGGGAAATATAATTATAAATATGCACGAGTGAATTTAAGAAAAATGTATGTTTGTATGTGTGTGAATGTGCGAGTATGTATGTATGTGTGAATGCATGTATGTGTGAGTTTTCCAGTATGCACATTCTAAATACACAACATTCCTGTCGATATTTTTATGTATAATGACTGTTTTATAAACACACATTCATATGCACATACACAGTGCGTATTAGGTTTGCAGGGAAGCCTACCAAAAAAGAATCTGTTTCGTTTCATTAAAACTAACCATCTAACCAAAATGTCAGAGTGGTATCTGTTTTCAACTAAATTTACTGAGAAAGAGAGAACTAAAGATAGAGAAAAAGAGAAAGAAACAAAGAGAGAGAGAGAGAGAGAGAGAGAGAGAGAGAGTGCAATATGATATATTTTAAGCAGAGTAACAACCTAGTCTACCTTAGATCTGCCATTTAAACAGGTATCTTAAAATCGTTATAATACATTTTCCTCTTTCTCTTGCTTTTCGTAATTCTTCTTCCTCTTTGTTAGAGGGTATCACCCGAAACGTTAGATTCTCTTCCTTCCTTTGATTGTTGTTTTTTACGCTTTGTATTTCTTCTCTATTTCAGTTACATGCTTTAACTTGACTGATTCCGTGTATTATTCATTTGTTTCTATTCTCTTTATTTCAATAGCTTACTCGCGTTAATTGCGTGATATTTTGCATTTATATCTTCCCACCTCCGCATATCAAATTACTGGTACTTTGCGGATTGAATAACAACTATCATTCGTTCTCTCTCTCACTTTCTCTCTCCTTATACATGTCTGTGTGTGTGCGTGTGACTGTTTGTGTGTGTGTGATTTTGTTCTCATCATTTTACATCATCGTTACGTTAAGAACCAGTTCTTGTTTGAGTTAGTATCCTCTAGATGTGGTCAGAGGACCACACCCCCCATACCTATTTTAATTTTACCAGATTTTGCAGCTTAATGGTTTTCTTAATGCCAACCCTTTTACAGACCGTACTAGATGTATATTTTCTCATGGTATCAGCACTTAAGAATTTGTTATTTCTTTGAAAACCAGGTTTGAAGGTTCCTCCTGAACATAAGATATCTCTTTCGATCGTAAATCTACTAACATTTAAGAGTTACTGGTTGCAAGAGGGCACAGCGGCACCAGCACCGAAGAGTTCTTGTCTAGATAAGTTCAAAAGCCTTCTCGACCCTATGTTTTCTCTGTTGTAAAGACATCCGTCACCTGTATGTCTTTTCTCTCGTACAGTGTCACAATTATCAACAAGAGCACTCAGAGAGCGCAAACCTCCGCAAGGCAACACCAACGTCCTCTCAACGATTAGCCAGAGATGATTTATAAAATGAGAATATCTGAAATAAACTCAACTGCTCTCACACATAAACTCAACTGCTCTCATGAGAATACTAAAAATGAGCCCGACCACTCTCGAAAATTAAGTAAAAAAAAAAAGACAGGAAAAATAATCCAGAATCCTTGTCCGGCATTGGATCGATTCCAAAATCTAATCAGGTCGTGCTAGTTACGAGGCCAAACATCCCTGAGAGTTTCATCTGAATCCATCCGGCGGCTCTTGATATCATGACCACGGACAAACAAACAAACAAACATGACTGTAAAACAATGCCTCCGCCTTCGCTAAGGTGGAAGTAATAAATCTCTCTCTTTAATAAATCACATTTTTAAGCAAATAGAAAATCAGATAGCGAAAGCAGGAAGTTCTAGAAGAACAAAACCGAATCCAGCTGTAGAAATTAGAAACGAACGAAGAATTGAAACCTCCAGCTCTGAAAAATTTTAAGTATTTTGCTTAATTACTTAATTCTGAACTAATTAAGTTGGAGAGCTTGAAATAGCAATTTTTAACTTGTGAAAGAAGACTTAAAGCAAATGCTTGAATGATATATCTAAGATTAAAGAATTAGGAGCAGCGTATGATAGCAAAAAGAAAGTACGGAATATACGAGGAAAACAAAAAAATACAATTTCTGTGGTGCTCTGTAGTTAATGAAAATAATGTATACCTAAGTGGTGCAGTGAAATGTCTAGCTGACTAAGGAAACTATGTCTAGGCAGAGTTAGAGTTAGAGACTTTGAGACGACTTCGACTCCAGAGTTAGATTTACAAATAGTTTTACAATCGCTTCTGCCATTAGGAAATATTTCCCTCTTTCTCTTCAAACTAAACGAGGTAAGTGCAAAAAATGTATTTCTGTATATATTATCAAAACTAACTTATAATAACAAGATGACATTGATCTATTGGAAGCATGATGTTATCCAACAAAAAACAAAAAAAAACAACAACAACAGAAACTAAACGGTTGTTCATTCAGAAAGTGTGTGGGTATTGCAAGTATTGAAAGATGATGCCAGTTAGGTGGTATTATATGAAGGGATATTGTATGAAGGGATGATAAATTATAGAGGAAAAAATATGTTGTGAGTCAGTTGGAGAATGAACCTACGATAATAAATAGTAATGCAAGGAAATTGTAAATAGAAAAGGGAGAACAAATCTGAGAACATTGTGCATGGCAGAAAAGATTGGCTATTATTGAAACACGTGGTGAGTTACTGTATTGCAGATATGTTCAATTCATAGCAGTATAATAAATCTAATAATGATTATGATGATTGCGGCAACAAGAAAAAACAATAATAGCAAACATGATGTAGATTATGATGGAAAACATATTTTTTCTAACATTCTAACATTTATTAGTGCTGGATCACAAAATTTGTATTTTTGGATAATCTTCGTCATAAGACTTTATGGTTCAATCATAATACTTACGATTCTGTACAACAATTATCAACACCGAAGTGAAAAATTAAATTATACCAATCATTGTGCATATAAAAGGGAATATTGTGGTAGAACAAGTCCAGGCTTACTCTCATCTTCAAACTCATCTTTGTTTGTATATATATATATATATATGAATTCTTTTATTCTTTTACTTGTTTCTCTCATCTGATTGCGGCAATGCTGGCGCACCGTCTTTAGTCGAACAAATCGACCCCAGGACTTATTCTTTGTAAGCCTAGTACTTATACTATCGGTCACTTTTGCCGAGCCGTTAAGTTACGGAATAGTGGAGGCACCGAGGTTCACGAATTTGAAAGCAATTGGTGCATGAAGTGCCTACGGCAAGTACGAATATATTTTGTTTGCTTCCAAAGGTGGCGCATTCGACATATAACTGGCCATGAGAAAAACATGCCTTACCCTCCTCTTGGCAGCCGAAGCGCATTCTTTTCTTAGGTGACATGGCGGTAGTATTAGACTATATTTAAATTGCGAGTTTTAAAAAACGGGCAAAATGGGACACTAAAAAACAAATTTAGCATGATGTATAAAAAGTGAACCTACAAAACGTATTATTCAAAAAAGGTGGAAGCAGGGACAGACAGCTGTGTGGACACAAAGACACTGAATACAATATTTTCTAACGACACGTAAGCTAAAAACTAGTAGGCAGCAACAGTATGAAGGAGTTAACTTAATTGAATATGGGGACAACGAAAAATTTCAACAGGAAATATGAAGTTAAAGTAATAATGTACGTCAAATGGTAGGCTTAACCTGTAAGCCGAAGTACGTATCAGATATGCACAAAAGCGCATCAATGATTACGATTTGACACTGGCATGATCAGGTGAACAGTGTTCCACCAATGAAATTCAATCAAGAATTAATTGGACGGGCTCATTACAGTGGACAACCTATAGTGTTAACGCGCATAGGTCAAAGGTCAGGTTCCCAGTTCACCCGCTAATGGTGGCGGTGGTGGAAGTGAGTAAACAATGAGGACATGGTAATAGCAGTCGTTCACACCAAATAAGAGGCCGAAAGGGGCATCATGGCCGTGGGCGATAATAAGGTGGTTTTAAGTAAACACTAATGTACACAGATCAAAAACGTGGGGTGTGCATTATTAGTGTTCAAGCCCACATGTCAAAGGTCATGTTCACAGTTCACCCTGTGTTATCACACCATGAGCAGATGGTAATTAAAGAAAATTTGTGCTGAAGTGTGTGGGGGAGGGCATCATTACTGTAGGCGATAATAGGGGGGGGGGTAGTTAAGTAAACACTAATGTACAGAGATCAAATCAGCAAGGTAAAACTGCCCCACAACACTTGGCGTGTGAGTAAACGGCAGAAGTTGTAAGCAAAAAAACTAAGTTTAATCCAGTAAATTGCAAATTTAATGCGAATAAACTTGACAAAACATTAGTTTAAAATGGTCAATTCATACGAAAATTGGAGCGAATCGGTTTTGGAGGTTTGGAAGTTATAGGTAAAAAAAACTTTTACGCAGTTATTCGAAGGCTTTTCCCATTTAACGCGGATTGACTTGACAAAATAAATTTAAAACAATTCTTAAAGCATGAATAATGTTTGTGCCAAATTTGGAGCAATCGGTTGGAAACTACGG
>NC_068984.1:27534966-27551855 GCF_001194135.2 Octopus bimaculoides
ACACACACACACACACACACACACACACACACACACACACATATATATATATAAAACAAAACAAGAAAGTCGGTCATGTTTCACAAAATCAATACAAAACTATTTTAAATTTCAATTCCGATTTACTGTGGTAAATAGGTCAAGACCAATACTATAAGAAAAATAGTTTGAAAGAAGATTTTCTAAAGTTATTTGCCAGAAAAATGATTTTTGCTTTTGAGGAACTATTCAATTTAGAAATAAGATTCATTACAATTAATATAAAGAAATTCAAAAGAAAATGTATTTCTTACAAATTATGTTTTATTTTTATAAAAAGAAAGCCTGAGAATATCAAAAGACAATTAGGTATACAAAGAAATGCAATATACAGGGACAAAAAATGTTTTTTAGATTACAGAAAGAAAATGCAAACTAGCGGTAAAATTAAAAATAAAATAATTTATGTAAATATACAGTATGATGAAACGACTGAAAAAAAATGTAAATACACTTAACAAACAAAAGAAAAAAATCGCATATCAACACGAAATAGATTCACAGGCATACATATAAATACAAATATGAATTAACATCTTTTTATTGCTTTGTAGAAAAACTTCTTGAAGCCACACACACACACACACACACACACACACATACACACACACATACACACACACACATACACACACACATGTATGTACATTCCTAAATATGTATGTATATGTATAAGTCTACGTGTGTGCGTAAGAACATTGCATCTCAACAATTTGAGTTCGAGTTCAGTCTCACAGTGTGGCATCTTGAGCAAGTGTCCTCTTCTATAGCCACAAGCCGACTAAAGCATTGTGAGATGATATGGTAGATGAAAACTGGAAGAAGCCTGTTGTTTACACACACACACACACACACACACACACACACACACACACATATACACAAATGTATACGTGTGTTTGTATTTGTATTTCACCCTTGTCGTAACATTATATGATGGTTGCAAACGCGTCTCAAAGTCATGTGAACACAATATTGTTCATTTCTTGTCTTCCATGAAAAATAAGTCTGACCCTGGGAAGATATTACTTTACGTGGGAACAGGTAAAAAGTTGGTGATAGAAAAGGCATCCTGTCGTAGAAATCCTGCTTCAACAAATTTCAGTCTGTCATATGCAAGTATGGTGCGGTAGATGTTAAACGACGGCTACGGCGATGATGATGATGATGATGAAAAGGGTGACGATGATGTTGATACGTGTACCCTTGAAGCTTCAGCTGTAACAATATTTGGACCTTATTAATCTAATTGGAGCGTGTGGGACCCTTATACTATGCAGTGGCGTTCAATTCGGAGAATGGTATAGTTTTTAATCCTATAGTGATAGATCCTCCACAATTTTCCAAATATGTGTGTGTACGTGTGCATCTGTGTATGCGTGTGTGTACATATGAATACAGTGTCTCACAGAAGTATGTACACCCATAAAAATTTCAGTAAAATTGGCATTACTCTGATGATATCGAAAGAAATCAAACGAAATTTATACTGAATAAATTACATTATAGGTGCAAACATTATACAAATTTAGAACACAAAACAATAAACATTTTCAAAGATATGAAAGAAATATTAATTTTCAAACTTACAAAAATATGTACATCCTACAGGAAATTTGCTATATTCAATATTTTATCCACTTTTTTTACTAATTAAGATACGATTCTCATAAATCATTTCTCCTGGCATTTTTGCACCGATCATTGTTATTGCATCTGCAGGAATTTTGATTTGTGTACCGTGGGGAAAATCTTCTCCGTGGCGATTAAAATGGCACCAAAAGGAACAGCATGTCTGGAGAGTTGAAGAAAATTATTTTTAATTCGCATAAGAATGGTTTAGGATGCAAGTTAATTAGCAAACGAATACATATTAGCGTAAACATAGAATCCAAAGTAATTCAGAAGTACAAAGCTACTGGATGGTTAAGAAATAAACAGCGTCCAGGTCATCCTTCTAGTTTAACTGCGCGTAATATTCACCACATCCAACGTTGCGTGATGGACGACAGGCGTCGTACCGCTTCATCTTTGGCCCAAGAAGTGTGTTCTGTTAGCGGAAAGAGTGTATCCATCCAAACAATTCGCCGAAGTTTGACCCAGTGTGATCTTTATGGACGCATTCCTCGTAGGAAGCCTCTCCCCACTACCAGGCATAAACCAAGTCGTCTTTCTTTAGTCGAAACCTATGTGAGTAAGGGGAAGGAGTTTTGGAATGAAATTCTTTTTTCTGACGAACTAAATTAAACTTGTTTGAGTCAGATTGTATTAAACGAGTATGGCGACGACCAGGTGAAGATAATAGCTACAAATGTACCGTGCCTACAGTGAAACACGGTTGCGTAAGTGTTATGGCCGACCATGTCACCTGATTTAAATCCAATACAACATCTGTGGGGTGTTTTGAAAAGGAAGGTTGAGGAGAAAAAGCCCGCAATGTTGAAAGACATTCAGGATGAATGGAGGTCGATTTCATCGGTTATATGCGGAAATTTAGTCGACTCTATGCCCAGAAGACTTAATGCAGTCATTGAAAGCAAGAGCGATCACACTAAATATTGAATATAGCAAATAATCCTTTACGGTGTACATATTTTTGTATCATTTGAAAATTAGTGTTTCGTTCATATCTTTGAAAATGTCTATTGTTTTGTGTTCCAATTTGGTATAATATTTACATGTTTAATCTACGTATATAAAATTCTTTGTCTGTCTGTTTGTATGCCTGTTCCCTATGCCTTCTCAAACGGCTCGACATAAAGGACATTTTACAAGGTAACAGTATCAAATCCTGTGAGTGTCAACATGTAATTTTTTTCATTTGGATTAAAACACTATAACATTGGTACTAGTTCGGTATTACGTGTCAAAAGTGAAAGAATAAGATCTATATTGTAACGTGATATAATATTGTTTCACTTTTATTCTTTCACTTTCAATTCTAATGTAATAAGGCTATAATATTGCTTTCATCCTTGTTACCCCTTTCTCAATTTACCGTCTATATTTCTTTTACTATCGATCAGATAGAATAGAATAATGCGTAGTAATGTTTCTGAGAATGATTAATGTGTTATAAGTATCATATATGATAAATTACATAGTTGTAGGCAATGAAAAGGATTCTACGTGAACGCTCACACTGTTCAATCTAGCAGTGGAATATGCCTCGATAAACTTTCTATCATTTTCAAGACGAAACGAAAACTACTTGTACAGTCTCCAATAGCTCGTTATTTCGATGCACGTGATTAAACATTTAAGCCTAACAGACATTTCAGACAAATACATATGTCTAGAGTGCTGCACTCAAGGTAGTCAGATGAGTGCCTCTGTCCAGTAATTTTAGGATCCTCGGCTTGAAACTATAATATTGTTATTCCAGGGCATTGACTTGGTTGCTTCCGTGCCATGTGTCTATTCAATCAGACCTGAACAAGGATACTAAACAACAACAATAACAATTAAAAAACTGTATAACTTTCACACAGAAAATAAAGAGTCAAAATATTGAAGTAAAGGGATATTCAGCTTTACAATGTATATCTTCTAAGTAGATTATCGATTAGATAAGAAGGTCACGAAGTGACAGTGCCTATTTGAGAGGAAAGCTTAATTATTCAGTTGGTAAAAGATTTTTTCTCTCAAGCAAATATTCTTTATCCAAATAAATCTGTGATATCTGTATGGCTGCAAAGCACTTAGACATTATCAAAATATAAAGAACCGGAAAAAGAAATTTAAGATAACATGTCTATGTAGTTAAGAATTCCACTTTGTAACCATGTAGTCCCGGGTCTGATTCAAGTGCGTAGTATTTTTGAAAACGTATTCTTTCATAATGCTAGGTTGACAAGTACCTTGTGAGTGGAATTTCACAGAATGCGAATGTTGACCGGGTGTGTGTGCGTGTGTGAATTAATATCTTTCGAAGATTTATGTCAATGCAGTTAAGATACAAGCACTGCAGTAAAAAAAAAAAAAAAAAAAAAACGATGGTGCTCTATGGATGAACTTTGTTTTTGCACTCGTACCGTCAGAAATTTCTGGAGCTAGTGAGTAGCTCAGTGGAAACTAATAGTTTAAGACGCTGTTGTAGATGAATTGCAATATAATACAAAACTAAAAGACCCATTTTGGTTGTTGGCTCTTTCTGAGTTAAAATCTTACCGAGTTCAACTATGTCTTTCATCCATTTGAAATCGATAAGATACCGTTAAGTACTGATAGCAATGGTCTCAACAAATCTCTTTTCAAAATTGATAGTCTTGTGCCTAAATCAGAAACCAGAACAGAAGCAGTCTGTTTGTCAAATTCGTTTCTCACAACTCATCTCTTTGACAGATCTGCAGTCCTGAGTTATGCAAAAACCGAGTCAGGGCGCTTGACATCTGGCGTATTATAAAGTCCTCTAGCAGTCGAGCAATATGGTAGGCAGGAATATCACGTTGGTTTTCTATAATGAGGATTAGTGGAAGGCAAAGCAACGTCTTTCTCGGGAAAACACTGGAGTCAATAAAAATCAACAGGCTGGTCTGTTTTAAACGATATTTGAGCCAGGGCCAGATGACAAGTTCCTGAAATCTCTTGCCTGGAAGTTGTACTGTGGGACATTGCCAGTTTGAGAGAAACTCTAGACGGCTGAAGTCGGGCCTGTCCGATTTGAACGCAGAACTACACGTATTCGTCCAGAGAACTGCTGTCATTTAAAAGTTTTACTTCATATATATTTTGCTTATATTTTATTCCGTTTTGCTTTCTACTGCTTCGAAATCGACAGAAAATATGCACCCATTGAGTATTGGAATCAATTTAATTGGTTGTGCCCCAAATAAGAGGTTGTACCAGATTTGGAATCAAATTTTTCAAAACAGCTTCGTTCTGTATTTGTGCATAATATGTGTAAGAAATTTTCTTAAAGATAGAAAGAATAAATTGATTCACGTCGTATAGATATAGATTGACTCCTGTTAAATATCATGTTTTATATCTGACCATCACACTTTAACACATTTAGATAAATACTAATAAGTCCCATTTCTCCTTTACCTCACTAGAAACTAATCCATGCAGGTTATATTAGGTTCTAGTTCTTTCGAGATAACGAGGAATTGATAATATCCTTCTGGAAGCGTGCGTGTATTGTGAAGAGATGTTGATTAAAGAGGATGTAAATGATTAAGAAACCTGTCCAGAAAGCTAAATATCCTTAATAGATACCAGGTAAACGAGCCGAATACGCTGGCATGATCACGAGAAAATGTTAGCAATGTGTGTAGATCATATACATGGTGTATTAATTAAGGTAAAAGAAATGAGATTCATTAAATGTCCACAGGTTTGCATTGCTACCTGTTTAGATTACAAATTCATTTTCATTTAGCATATTTAGACAGGAACTAAGTTTCAAGATAACTCATACTTTGTTTTGAAAAGCAGAAGTATACAGTAACTAGACAACAAGAGAAGGAGGGAGAAAGACAGGGTGAGAGAGAGAGAGAGAGAGAGAGAGAGAGAGTAGTAAAACCTCCCAGTAATTTACAATAGGTGTTGTAAAATATTGCAACAATGTGACTACAGATGTGTGGATATCAGTTCTATTCAGTATCTTTACAACATAAAGAAGAAACAGATTAAGTTCACTGGACATTCGGAAAATTGAAAGGAAGAAGAATCCGGAGAAAACAGAGAGAGAAGATACTCGATGCTTTTAACCGCTGGCTATAGAATGACTAACCGAATAATGCTTTCAGTTGTGTAGGACAGAAGGTGGAGATCCATAATCGCTGATGCTTATGAACATGGCATGAGAAAAAGAAACAGTAGCAGTAGTAGTAGTAGTAGTAGTTATTTTTTAATCCGTTCTACAATGCATTGCTGCCGACCCACTAGTGTTGCAATTATTTAACGTTTCTATATGCGTTGCCCATTTATCCGGTGGGCGCTGAGTATCCAGGGAATCATTCGTTTGAATAGCAACTCTTGAAATGACTGCCCAAATATGCAGAGAGCGTCAACATTAGGATGTCCACCAATTAATAAACTGATAGCAGGTATTTCAAATTGTATGATATATAGAATATGGAGTGGTACATACAAAAAAGAATAACCAGCGTGCTTTTTCTCCTGTCTCTTTCCGGTTACAAGTGTCATTCATTTGCTTAAAAAGCGCTCCATTGAAATGGATTGAAGGAAAATGTAGTAGTAGCTATTTGAAAATATTGTAGGTGTTAAAAGAAAAAATAACAAACGGACTAAGTACAGACAAGGAGAAGGAAATATGGGTTCGCCATTGGTAGGAGGCCATCGAATGAATTTAAGAGGTACAGAACAAAAACAAAAGACAAGCGCAAACAGTCGGTTGTGTTGTAGAAAAGAAATAGAGGACAGATACAGTGCTTTAGCAAAACATCTGTTTTTGAGTAAAGTTTTGGTATTGTTTTGAAAGCAGTCATAAAATCATAATGTACGTGTGTGTAAGAAGAGTGCATATGTAATGGGTGGCCATTCCACGAGACCCCGGAAGGAAGAAAACAATTAATTACCAAGCCAAAGTGAGCTTCATTTGAATGGCATCTCTTTTATTGTTTACTTTCGTTCTACAAATATAAATAACGTATAATATTAGGAGTCGGTTAGGTGAAAAACATCTTTAATGCATCGAGTATTTATTAATTGTAAGAGTGATATAATAAATATTAACCTCAACAAATGTTTTCTTTACACTAACAAATTATTCTATTGAAACGAAAAAATATATAAATAAGATAAAATAAAATAAAACAGAGTGAAATAATTTTACATAAAAATTCCTTTCCACGATGTTTTTTTTTATTGTTTTAGCGTTGTTATTCTTAATTTCTATACTGACAAACATTCTCTTATTCAAATTTATTTTGCATTTTTTATTTGCTTTTCAGTTATTCTTGTTGTTGTTCGTTTTCTCCATCTTATTCTTATTAATATTACCATTGGTACTATGACCACAACTTTAAATAAAAATGGTGATGATAATAAAGCGATGAAATTGGTTATAGTTGTGTAATTGGCTATGTTGGTACAGTTGTAGTATTAGTTGTAGTAGTAACCGTAATGATGGTGATACATTTAATTATGTTTTGTTTTACTTTATTTCCTTTTTTGTGGGTGGCGCATTTTAAGTATCAATTAATTTATCAACTGTATGAAAAAGTTACATTGAGATTTAATTCTATTTAGCAAAAAATACAACTAAAAATATCAAACATTCTTAATAAAAGAAAAACTATGAATAAAAACACATCCAAGAAGAAAAAATTAAACAGTATTTAAAAGAAATTTCTATTGAAATTTTCTTCTTTTTTTTTTGAAAAAAAAAAATTTATTCAATAATAAATTGTTGAATTAAAACTCCTCCATTTATTTTTGAGAATCAAGAAAATGCCAGACAAGTTAGCAGGTTCGAATGAAATAACGCTTTAACAAACCTGTCTTGCCAATTTCAAAAATAACTTTTCTTGTGCTTGACTTATTCTATGATGTCGTAGAAATAAAAATACTAACTATAATACGATTTCCTAAAACTGTTTTCTACTTTTGGCACAATTTTAATAATATTGACTGGAGTCAGTTAGTCATCGACCCCAGTTCTTAACTGGTACATCAGTTTATCGATCCCGAAAGGACAAATGTCTACATCCTCTTTAATCTCATGCTAGCATCAAAATGGATACAATATTAAAATAAGTATTTTGATGAGAAACTCAATGAAAGTGTATTTTTCCCCCACACATTATAAGAACTGAGAAATCTTATGTGTTTTAATTTAGTTAAATATAATTCATCCCTCCAAGAATAGAATATATGTCAAGTCAAAATAATATTACGACGTAATAGTGACGACAATTATACGGAATGCAAATACAGCAGTGTTTCACACATTTATTACAGTGAATTGAAAATATAAACGTTTATTAATTGAGATTAAACAGGCAATTAATAGACAAAAAGCAAAAATCATTTAGGGTGCTTAAAAAGTTAAAATACAGAAACCAGCAGAAGACAGCTGTAGTAAAAACTGTCTATCGAAATTTTTGACGATGTAGACAGTTCAAATGGGACGGAACCTGGTCTTTAAAGTTAAGTGGCGTGAGCAACAGACTTATTTCAACATATTTAGACCTGTTAGACCTTCTCGGTGAAACATATTCTACTTAGCTGGCGTGTTCCGTCCAACTAGCGTTCAAAATAATAATTTTTTCTATCGTCCTGGCCTAATAGCCCTTACCGTTTGTTTTCACTGTCTTGTTTTTACCGTCTTGTTCTCACTGTCCTGTTCTTAACACTTTCACCCTCCGCAAAAATTCCAAATTTTATTTAATTTGCTTTGTGGGAAGGATTGTTCCAACAAAGTCGTGTATTGTCCCTGCCTTCGACACGCGGAGTAGATTGACAGGGACAACTGATGAAGGAGAATATTCTTTATGTTGCATGTCTCGTTTCTCTGTTTATTTCGTTGCTCGAAAAAAGTTTGTTTTCTGTTTTCGTCTTTGTTTTCGTTTCTCATTGTGTTTAACACTATTTTGTGATGTCCTGTACTCATATATGCATGTATATATGTAGATGTAGGTATGTACATATATGTATGGATATATGCATATATTATTTATATTATTATATGTATATATATATAAGTGTGCATTTGTGTGTGTAGATTGTTTAAAGTGGTGTACAGACTTTATATATTAAGAAAAAAGAAGCAGTCAAACTTTTGGATAATTATTTATCTAGCGCTTTCATCTCGTATCAGATATTCATCAGGAATGATTTTTTTACAGAAACTTTATGCTTTTCATATATATGTGAGTTAGTAGAAAAAAATCTGGAGCTGAATTGGGATGAGAATGTAATGTTCTTTGTAATTTTGAATTTATGGGTATGTGTGTATATGTGTGTGTGTATGAGTATATTTGTATGCGTATCTAAGTATGTGTGTGTGGTCAAAGAGAAAAAGGAAAATTGAAAGAGAGAAAGACGAAAAGAAAAAAGAAAGAGAGAAAGAGGTAATTTTCTGAGTGATTGAAATTGGATTGTATTGTTTGGCCTGTTGTATGCAACCCAGTTGTAGAAAGCGGTCATTTTCTGGCATGGTTCAAATTGATAATTTAAGAGGTCGATTTTTAGTCATGGAATTTTATTGTGTCGGTTGTTATGTATGTATGTATGTATTTGTGAATGGAGAGAATGATGCTGGTTATATCAGTCGATACGGTTGAGTAAAAATACTCCATATAAGCAATGCAGCTCACTTAATTACATTATTGGGATCCTACCATATTTGTACTTAGTATACAGAATGCTTGCCTGAGGTGTTTTCCTTCAGCCATATGGTTGATTTCCATAATTAACGTCATTGCACTCCTTCTGTTTCTACACACACACACACACGCACACATGTATATATTGATTGATCTTAGTCTTGCAAATTGAGTAAAATACACTTCGCTGAAAAGGTTTAAGAAGATCAAAATATGTCTATTATTTTTATCTGTTGGTTTAAAAACCAGATCCACTTCAACCTTTTTTTTTATCTATATTATACAAAAATTTCGATTCATCGATTTCCGTGATCTCCCTTTGTTGCTGATTTTAGCTTGTAAACTCTCAGCGAGTTTTTGATTAATAATTGCTTACATAATCTAATTAATCAAAGTTTTTCAACTCATTATATTTGGCTTTGTTCATAATATGGGATGTACACTCCAGCTAATTTAATTATGGCGTGGAACATAATGGTATGAATGGAAAGGATTGAAACCTGTTCTGCTTCGCGTGGTTACACCGGTAGATACAAAAATACGATCGAAGTATTTTTCTTTTCTTAATGATTTTCGAAAAGCTCACGTTTACACTTAGATGTAAGTAGGTGAAACAAGTGTGGGTCTAACCGTTCAATCAATAATTACTAGACAGACACACAAATAAGAAGTTCCTAAATTGAAAACTGCATTGTTTTTATCCCTAAAATATTTACAGCAAATCAAGTATGCAATATATTTTTGCTTTTCAGTTTGACCTGTTTTCTATCATATTGAGAAAGCTATTGAAGGTCACTATTTCTCAATTCGTTTTCCTTTCACAACTCTAACTGGTATTATACATACATATATATGCGTGTGTGGAATAGTATTATAGCACATCCTTTTGATATATGCATACGTGTGTGTGTGTATATATATATATATATATATATATATATATATATATATATATATATATATATATATTGTAGTATAGAGAGAGAACAGAGACGAAGGAACTAGACTGGTTATTATATATTATTGAATTAGGTGCCTACTTTTAATCGACCAGGGTCACCATTACTACTCCTCAACAGGATATATGGTCAGAATTGTTAAATATAAAGTATCCATTAACAGTGATGCCAGCAGCTGCAGACCTGAACGTGTTAACACATTGACAACAGCTGTTACAATAATTAAATCATTCATAATGTAGCCAGCAATCCTGTAGCTGAAAGTGTCCAGTCATTAGCTATAGAATTTGGAGAATTTATAGTTAAAATGGTAAAACGTGGAAGACATCAAGTGAGCATGTGTTGCAAACAGCCGAAAACGTAGATTACTTAAAGAAATATCCTTGGTACCATAACATTATGTGCCTTGCTGGATATCAATATAGAATTTAATCTTTAAATTTGGTCACACTGGATATTACATTTCACACATTTTTGTGATTTCGAAATAATATATCTAAAAATACATTCAAGGAGATCTTGATAATTTATTTATCAAACTCTCATACAGGGACATACAAACACATAATAACATTATTTAAATGGAGACTATGATATTTAGTTCAGTGAAACAAAAGAAAAAGAACGAGTTATATTGAAAATATAAAACTCATTAGCGGTAATGATAATTGTACTCTAAAGCGATGGAAATAACTCCGAAATTAAAATTCATTGAAGTCATTGAATGTGAGTATGCTGTAAGGAGTGAGTTCGATCTCGTCTGAATTATGTGACCATTTCTTTTGTGTGCAGTTTAATTAGCCACCTTCTGAAAAACAATCTTATATTTATCAGACCTCGGATGAACCGGTCTTTATGAAAATATAGCCAACTCATCTATTCCACTATGACACTCTCACATACATACAACACGGTATTTCACTACTTTCAACGCGATATCCAATAAACAGGTAAAAATAAAGAGCTGAACCATTGATACACATACATACATACATGCACATTTAACCTGCTGTTCCAGCAAAAGCATAGTCCTACAACGGAAACCATTAAAAGAATAAAATACAAAAGAACACACATACACATATACTCGTATGTTTGTAGCTTGTCTGTATGTGTATGCGCGTGTTGTAGTACGTTTGTATACGTATTACGCGTATGAGTGTATGTGTGTTCGCATTAAGGGTTCTGCTCCTTATGTGTGCTTACTTGTTGATTGATACTGTGCCAAAAGAAGTGAAATGCTACATTGAGTGTACATACGTATATATATGTATATCTATATTTATTACTGGTGAAGGCCGGTTTATAGGGTTACCCAGGGTTTCTCGCTATAAAGGGTACCTTTATGGCGAGAAACCCAGGGTAACCCTATAAACGGGCCTTCACCAGTAATAAATATACACTGCTCCACTTCTTAGAGCGTGCTTCTTCTCTTGATTTGTTTTTCTAAAACAAAGAACAAAAACGTTATGTACATACATATATATACACACACATATATATATATATATAAACATATATAAGCATATATATACACACACATATATATATATATATATACACACACACATATATATATAAACATACATAAGCATATATATATATATATCTGTATATGTGTGTATGTATGTATTGTTCGAGAAAGAGCTCCTTTTATACATGTACTAATAACACGGTTGCATTTTTATTTTATCATTTTATTAAGATTACTAACATTTATTTTTTTTATTTCCCTATGAAATTCTTGCGGTTCGTTTGGAACTGTAACATTAGCAAAACCACTTTTAATGTTTCTAGTCTTTCACACACACTTATCTTTAGGTTAGTGTTGTTGGTCTGTTCTGTTGCAGCCTTATACTAGCTAGAGCAATAATATTGTTTAAAATACCATCGGAATTTGATTTTCTTTTTACCGCTAATTCATACGTCAGTACTGAGATGTTTATTTTAGTTTATAATTTGTATAGATCATCCGCGTGTTAATTTTAGTGCTGTGCTGTCTCATGAGTATTTTTGCCAGTAATAATTGTCTATATTTGAGAGGAATTCAGTACAGGATAATGTATTGGCTATTAATGTTTTCCCATCTAGTTTTGTTTGTAATGTATCATGTAGCGCATTATAAATTGCTGGTTGTAGTAGGCGCTTCGTAAAGTATCGTAGTTGTGTGTCCAGTATAAGAGCTGGGGGCCTTGAAATTTACGGATTGGACGCTTACACACATTCATACACATGCGCACGTGTATGCATGTGTGTAGGCATGTATGTATACACACACTCACACACGTATATACTAGGAAGTTGATGGTTATGGCCGGTGAGAGAGTTTCGCAACTTTAAAGCGCTTAACCGTCGTACAGCCAACTCCTCGGGCTCAAATGACCGAAAGCACATAACGTCTCTCACACACACATACAAATACACATGTGCAGGTGTGTATGTGTAACTTCAAAGTCAATAAATATATAACTTTAACTGTTATATTTGTCAAATTAATACAATACTCTGTGTGTGTGTGTGTGTGTGTAGCATATTTGCGGTTTAGAGGCTTAGGTATTGCTAATAAGATTTTTGATTATAATGTTCTTTTAGTACAAGATAACAATAACAAAAATAATGATAGAAACGACGATACATGGAATTTACCTTTGGTGTATTCCATTTTGTCCTGTTTTATAGATTTGTTGTGTTTAACTATTGAAGAGTATTAATAAAAAAAACACTTTATATACATTTTAAGTTTATTCTCAATGAATGCAGTCTCTTACGTATTTACTACAGTGTATTACCGTCTGTATTGTTTTGCTGGCCTAGTCTTTTAGCTTGACAAAATACCGTTTGTTGACAACTGTTTTTCACCTGTAGATTTCTTTATCTAGTGCTTTGTTCGTGGAGAATGTAAATACGGTTCTACCCAGGCAATATTGTCAGTATTTTGCAACTGTGAGTACATTCAATGTTTCCTAGTAAGTACAGGAATTTGTTTCTGACTTTGGTGCATATGCATCTGATTTGTCTGGTATTTTGGAGTTTTATGCTTATTTTTTTTCCTGTGTATAAAAACACGAATTATTTTGTTTCCTAGGATAGTTGTCTTGAAGATAAACGATAATTTTGCATGTTTTTTATATATTTTTTTTATATTGCTTTATGCGTCGGACTTGATCAGCCAGTAAGTCTTGCTTTCAAATCATTTATGTCTAAATCCACCCAACACGCATTTATATATTTTTCATTTACATATATACACACGTTTGTGCGTGTGTATGCATATAAAGATGGGTGATAAAAAATGACGGTTTCTTATTAATAAAGGATAACAATCCTAAATTGATCCTTGTGCACCATTCATTGATTTCAAATGATATTGAAATCAGTAATATAATTTATAATTTATCAAAACAATCAAACAATTTAGCGCGGATAAGAACGCAGAACCATATATGATTACTGCTCTCCACTTATGTCAGGTAAGTGTCACAGTACAGTTGCTTAAAAACAGATCTTCGGGACTATTTGGTATTCTTAGTGAAGTCTGTATAAGACAATCCTAAATAGTTGATGATAAAAATTTGGAGTGTTATTTAGTAAATGTTTTACTAAAATCGAATATATAGAAAAAGTAGCGTCAAGAAGTGAACTTGATTCTCAATGATTTAAAGACAAAGCAATGTGTTTTTTTTTTTGTATTTCTGGGATTATGTTAAAAGAATATTTCTGCGAAGAAATATATACATTCAATTTTATTGGTTAAATAAGTACAACGGAATAAAGGATACTTTTACTTTCGTAGAGGACCGTTTGAAAATACTGACCTGTGATTTGAATAACAGATTTTCCAAATTAAAAAAAGCATTCAACTCATTCATTACTAGTGAACTTTTCTGAAGTGGGTATGAAATATCAAGAACGGTGTTCTGAAATACAAAACGATGAATTGAATGTGTTAAAAATATATTTAAAGCAAAAAGAACGCTGATATATCTCTGGTATAAGACCTAGACTAATGTTTGTCAAGAGAGATACAGTTGCCATTCTAATCTTTATATTTAGTGGAATACCGTTTTAGCGATGTAAGTAACTGTAGAAAAAAAGTATGCGTAAAAGTGAGAAGACTTAATGACTGAAGCTAAGGTAGTGCCTGAAATAAAAAAAAAACATATGTAATAAACATCAAACTCAAGGATCTCACTAACTAGAAATTATCGAACTTTGAATTTGATGTATTTTTACCAAATATCATAAACTTTAAGTGGTATTATTGATTAAATTGCTTGTTTATATAAAAATAAATTGTAACTTTTGAACTAAAAATTTCCATTTAAGGAAATAGTATATTATTTTCAATCTCAAGTTGTTTTTTTTTTTTTATTCACATTTGATATAACTTGTCTTGAATGCACTCATATTGTTGGAATTTAAAATTATAACATTGTGATACGAAATTTGTTTTTATGTTAATAATGGAGAAAATATAAATCATTTGAGGAGTCACAGGCGAGGCATGATCAAAAGATGTGAAGAACGACTGGTTTAAAGGACTGGGATTGGAGATAAATGTCTGAGTGAAATATGTTTTATGAAATGAAGTGGAGATGACAAGCAGAAGATAAACGAATGAATCAGTTAAGATGGCTTGGCTGAGGAGGTGGTGCAGAGCTAGGTATTCCAGAAAAGGTGATATCTTTAAAATAGCATTAGAAACGATTGAATCAAGATATAACATGTCCTGGCCTTAATTCGTTCACGAGAAAGTGCTTCCAAATTAATATAATTTCATTTGTGCAGTTGTTGCAATGTAGAATGTGTTAATGGGTAGTAGCCTCTTCGTCTCGATTAGTAGATAGGATTATGGAGGTGCTCTTCTGAGTTACATACGATAATAAACTGCTGAGAGCTTAAGTACTCTCGTAAAACAAAGTCTTAACCCTTGAGAGGCCGCTTTTAGTGAAATACCTTTGGAGGTAGCAAGACTAAGAATTTGTAATATTTACGATGGTTTTAACTGTGAATCGTTCATGATTCAAGATGTAACTGCATTTCATTGATACAATTCTGTTTTCAGTTCTCTTTTGCCATATAATTACGTAAGATATCTTTTAAATCTATTTATAATAATCTGACATTTAATTTCATATCAGCATTTAATTCCTTCCTTTAAGAGATTTTGTATTATTCACAGAATAATTTTTAAGGAACGAGTGTTAGATATGTGCGAATGCTTATGATTGATTCATCTACAAATGCATCTTTGGATTCTGGCAAGTCTTTTGATTTATGCCTTCTAATATTGTCAAAATAAATAGCGCATTTCTAACCTCAAATTTGTTACAATATAAAATAAATTATAACATTCAAAATAGGACTGTAGAAAAGAGAAAAAATCTTATTTTCGTGTTATTTAGCTGTCATCTATTGTCTTTTTATATAAATCACTGTATCAAATTAAATTTTGGTATGGGGCATATATACAGTTTACCTTTTAATGCACACATACTGAAGTAAGTATTTGAATGGGAAAAAAATCCATTCCAAGTAAAATGTATCGCAAAATAGTCGTTTATCTGTAAACATTTCGCCCAATACTTTCTACGAAAACTGAAACCTGATCTAACGCAAATAAGGCCTGCAATAAAATTCTAACTGTTATATGTACTACAAAGCAATACATATAAAAATATATGTGTGTAAATACACGCACGCACGCACAACGCACATGCACAACACACGCATGCACATATATTTGTGAGAAGTTTAAAAAGAGATTTTTCCGTGTATAGCCAAATATTTGCATTTTATACTTGAGGTACTTCAATCTCCTTTTCCTCTATTCACAGATATGTTACCATAGCTGTAAATTAATTAACTTTTTTAGAATTATTTTTTGAGCACTATCATCAAAGGAGTTCAGATGTGAAAAGTGAGACACGTGTTTTAATATTAAAATTATTGTGCACAACAACCATATCTGCGTAATTTGCTGATCTAATATCAAGATAAATAGGGCATGAGCTTGCAGGTGGGGTCCAGATAGAATTTTCATCAGGCCCACTTGCCCATCCCGATCAGAAAGTCCCTGAATAAGGTGATGGACGAAACAAGATGATATATATCATCTTGTTTCATTCATTAGAGAAAGAAATGTATCTATGCACACATACATACATGCAAGAATGAATCCAAAATACCTCATTACAGTTCAATGAAAAAGAAATAATTCAGATTGGATGTGGTATAAATTTGATCTACCAAGACGAAACATATCCATAGTAGATATTATACAAGATAAATTCTTGATTTATTGAAAGTACCTCGCCTTGAGAGATGGAAAACATACACCTAATCGTAATTGTAACTGACTCCAAGTAAGAAGCATGAGATAATCTCCAGTGGTTAAAAATCAATTTCTTCGATAAACATCTCATTAAAAATAAGTCAATCTATTTTGTATGTTTTTGCTAAAGGAGGAAAGCAATTAATACATGTTTATTTCGCAATGGGTGACATCAGCATAGTATTGTCCTATCATGCCTCCAATCAGACAAGAAAATTAGGCGTATATACATATATATATATATATATATATATATATATA
>NC_068984.1:27552073-27557527 GCF_001194135.2 Octopus bimaculoides
TATATATATATATATATATATATATATATGCTTGATATTTGCCTTATAACAGCAAGTCGAACATTTGCATGCAGTATAATAGAATTATACCTAATCCGATTACTAACTCGTTCTAGGGACAGAAATAACCCAAGAACTTGCATAATCCCTGCAAAGCATGTTCACCACTCAAAAATAAGAAATACAAAAAAGTAAGCCACCAGACAGCAACAACCAACAGATCGAAATCCAATTTAATACAACCGACGAATTTCTCTCATTAACTGCCTAACGGATATACTATAAGTATAACTAAAACAAGTACAATCACTGAATTCAATATATTTAGAATAAATTGCTTTAAAGAGCTTAAAAAGTTACTGACAATCTTCATTTGGTCAAGGAATGTTGATTCATCCAAAATTGCGATAATTAGATAATTCAGAAGATGGTTTAATTTAAAGTTATTAAAATGTGTGAAAATGTTACAAGACCCAAAAAATTATTTTCACATTGTTTTTTTTATTTTCTGAGAAAACATTTTTCTTCTAAACAAAACATAGGCCTAGCTTACATAATTACTTTAGATGAATTATTTTTCTAATCAGCATATTTTTCAATGTCTATTGCAATGCCTGGGGTTTATTCAATATTCTTAGTAATTTTTAAGGAAATCCTACGACCCCATTGAAACGATATGCCCCTCAGCTACAGAAGTACAAAACTGTGTGGACAACACCATGGAACAATCACACATGTAAAGACATATGCATTTCTTTTAAGCGGCACATATGTATGTGTGAGTGTGCGAGCATGTTGTGTATATGTATGTGAGTATGTTTGCGCGCGCATGTGTGTGTGTGTGTGTGTGTGTGTGTGTGTGTGTGTGTGTGTGTGAAGGCATTGATGAATGTTTTCTATATTCTGGACAGTGAAAAGAATAATAATTACTGAGTTAGCTGAAGGAAACATTACCATTATCTCAGAATGATTCATTTCAATTAAACTCAAAATCTTATCGATAAGAGATCAATAAAAGCAAATGCTTATCCATTTTCATTCTTGTCAACTTATATTGTAGATTATTCTCACTTAGAATGTTTCATGAAATATTGACAATTCTATTGTAATATTAATTAAGTTTTCCAGATTTCTTACTGCATTCAAGAAAATTGTTTAGCATACCAAGCTAGTCAGTGTACATTTACTTCACACTGTATCTTCAGTGTGTTTTTTTTTAAATACCTGAATTGTAAGAAACATTGTGGGAAGTGAGTTGGTTGTTTTGTAGAAAGTGATTTTCTTCAGTTATAATCTTCGTTTAATAAATTTGTTTAAAAGCATGAATAATTGTAATAACAGGTTATTAAATCGAAACATGATGCAATAGAAATTTGGATCTGATCAACCGTGAATTCTACAATCCTTTGCAGAGTAAACGTTTCATAGCAGCGTAGAATTCATGTTCCTTGAATTAGATCGATCTTCGTCAAGAATTATATCATTAATGTTTGTATAGTACTCTTATAAATTACAGGCGCAGGTGTGGCCGTAAAATTAGGAGTTCGCTTCGCAACTAATTAGTTTTGTGTTCGGTCCATGAATGAAGTATAATTGGCGTATATCTTTTAGTACAAACTCTGGTTGATCAATACATTGTGAATGGAATTTGGAAGACAGAAACTGTGCAGAAACTTGTGTGTTTAAGTTTAAGATCTAAAACATGATGTCTCTTCATGTCAAGCAACAAATTGAGATACAGAAAATAAGTATCAGACTGAAAGTTTATACTACCGTCTATTTGATTGACTAGAGGCAGTAAAAGAATAAAAATACACGACCTATATCTAAAAATCTTATTAACAAATGTGTAGTTAGAATTCAAACATAATCAGCTCTGAGCAAAAGATAAATTATTAAATAAGTGAAGGATATATTATGGGTTGATTAATTGATTTTATGATGTTGGAAATATCATGAAATCCGATTCATTCAGAATATATAATAGACATTTACTTTGCTAAAGTATTAGGTTCACTTTGCCGCAAGTACTTACAATCACTGTGAGTTCTAGGGTAAAATATTAAATGGGTAGGAAGCAGATAAAATGTCTACATTGACAGCAGATAATGTTTCTAAGCAAACATATTGTGTATTATAGTAGGATTGTTTAGGCCCAATAAAGTTTATTGGTTTTATAAATGTCATTTTATCGTTAATTGAAACCATATGCAAGCTTTTTACTGATAACTTCAAGATTTTTCGAGATTGTGTCTGAGAGTGCTAAAATGTTAGAAGATTTAAAGAAACAAAGTTCTTGGTTTAATTAGTGTCGTTTGCCTTTTAATGTTGATAAATTCCAGTCTTTCATATAACTTTCAATCTTAAATATTCTTATTGAATGAAGAAGTATATAATCGAAACAGTTAAGGAAAATATTTACGGGCGGGGTGATTATTGATTCATAGTAGTAGTGCTTCTCTAAGTGGTTTACTGAAACACTCTTGAAGAGTTTTTCAAAATAAGAAAAAAACACGAAACCCAAAAATAAAATAGTAAAATGTCTTGCCCCTGTCTTTCTATATTAACGTGGACACAAAATAGAGATACCGTCCAATATATTTCTTCTTTATTTGATAGTATGTTGGGGAGATTTAAACAGTTCAAAACAGCTTAAACGTATTTATTTTGGCGAATCTATTGTTTCTTTCAAATCTTCAAATCCCCAACATGAACGAACACGAAAACATACCGTTTTAGTGTTCGTCAATAAGTTGCAAACAACTTGCACATGCAAGTGCTATCAGTCAAGAACTCCGACAGCAAGTGTATGGGGTCAACAGGAGAGAATGCGTGCCGTTTCGGGGCCTACTTCTCGACGGCATCAATGCGCACCGGCTCACTTCTCTGATATGAGGCCCCGCTTGCTAGATAAACTGGTTATTAAATATAGCTCAATATTCGTCTAGCCATCGCTCATCGTCTCTTTTTAACCAAATCTAGTGGCTAGCCTTTTTCACTGTAGTTTGCATATCAGTCATGGTGGAATTGGAAAATTTGCTACATGTTTGACATGTGGCTCTTCGCGTTTCAGAAATCAAGTATCTTTCTACTTTCGAATGGCCTGCATATACTTTTATTAACAGGATTTCTTGGTGAAAATATCCGTATGTACTTCAATATATTTGATACAACTTTTACTCTGGAAAATACCAATCTCATTGAGCCAATGAAACTTTATAAATTGGATCTTTACTGAGGCAAACCATTGCTTTATAAATTGGATCTTTACTGAGGCAAACCATTGCTAGTTTTCTTGGATTCCGTTTTCTTTAAATTTAATTTCTGTAAAACAGTCAAGCTGAGACTGTAGAAAGTAAATACGTTCCTGTTACATCCACGTTGATCAATATTAAATCAAGCTTGTTTTCTTGCTTTCTAATACTTTTACATTTCTAATGACTAGTTCAAAAGAGGTATAAATAGTTTAAGACCTCTAACTGGTGGCTTCATCGACCTGAAAGTATGAAAGGGAACGTTGAGCTCAGCAATATTTGAACTCTGAACGTAAAGAACGTAAGCATTTTGTTCAGCGCAATAACGATTCTCCGAGAATAATGTATATACATGCATGCATACACACACGCACACACACATACATATACTTACATATACATATATATATATACACATACGCGCACATATAATATATTAAAGTGGCACACTAAAGTGCGATACGCAACTAAAAATCGGGCTTAATAATGGCGTCTACATTCCAGTATCCAGCGTATTACTACTCGCGGCATCAATTTTTGGATAAGCTAGTGTACGAAATACGAGCCAAGTAATAGAAATAACAATAAAAAGGTAAACAGATATGGTATCCAGTGCTTTATAGGACATACACACTTTTCAGTTGAATGCTGAAATAATTACGTAACAGTAACAGAAGCATAATGCAATCTCTCTATGTCTCTCTCTCTCTCCCTTTCTCTCTGGTCGCACGTAGCTGGCTTTGAGAGAAACATGGCATTGTTCGGAGTCTCTTGATATGCCTGTCCCCTATTATTTTATGTTGCATTCGAGATTGTTTTGTTATTTGCAAAATGAAAAAATTTGTGCATATTTGGAGCTTTAACATCGATTGTTGCATTTATTGCAGGATACTGATGAAATGAAGTGCATGATTAATTAATGTTTTTACACCTGTTATGTAATTATTTTGGCATTTTGGTGAAACGCGTGTATGTTCTATAAAGCATTGAATGCCATACCAGTTTTCTGCTTCTAATTGTTCTACACACACACACACACACACACACCAGAATTAATTATATACTCTTATAAACAAATAAAGTATTTGAACTACACATCTTTTACTGGCAAAGCCAGCTGCTAACCATTAGGTGTTCAGTATAACTTCCCTGTAATCTTAGCCCAATTTCTTTACCTCGTAAATTCTTGCTTTTATCTTCATACATATGTACATGCATGCATACATAATACATACATGCATACATACAAAGTGAGAGAGAGAGAGAAAGAGAAGGAAGGAGAACGAGAGGGGAGATAATCATCAATCATTTATAAATCCAAGACTATAAAATTTTGCTGACCACATTTAGAAGTAAATGTTGCAAAGCAATATATATTTGTGTAAACATCTGATAAATTCTAATAATAATGGAAAACGCATCTGCTCTCGTATACAGAAGGGGAATAATTTGTCTTACTTGCGGCTACATTTTGTTTTATTGCAATTCAGCAAATCTTACAGTATGTCAAACTCTTATTTTGGCAGCAGAAATCATTTGCTTCATTTCTATTAACATTCTCCGTGATTAAATAAGAAAAAAAAGAAGAAAGAAGTAATATGATGGAAATGAAAGAGGATATTTAACTTTTATGAGAACAAGTGCATTATGCGGCAAAATTATAATATTTATCTTGTAATGGACATCATCATCATCATAATAATATTAATGGTCACAAATTGTAAGCACAAGACCAGCGATTTAGAGGGAGGAGGTTAGACTATAGCTTCGATCAGTTTCTTGACAGGCACTTTATTTTATCGACCCCTGAGGTATGAAAGGCAATGTTGATTTCGCTTGTATGTGAACTTAGAACGAAAAGAGCCGGAAAAAATACCGTTAATTATTTTGGTCGGTGCGCTAACGATTCTGCCAGTTCGCCGTCTTCATAATAATAATAATAATAATAATAATAATAATAATAATAATAATAATAATAATAATAATAATAATAATAATAATAATAATAATAATAATAATACAAAAACACATAATGAAAAGAAATATAACAAGTAACTGTAGAATATGTGGAGATCGACAAGAAACAATAAATCATATTATCTCTGGCTGCCCAGTCCTGGCTAAGAAGGAATATATTCACAGACACGACAGAGCTGGGACCTATATACACTGGAAGCTATGCCAACATTATGGAATAGCA
>NC_068984.1:27557812-27562197 GCF_001194135.2 Octopus bimaculoides
TTCTCTAAAAGAAATGGAAAAACTTTCAAAATACAAAGACCTGGAAATAGAGATAACTCGAATGTGGAATCTAAAAACAGAAACAATTCCTATCATAGTAGGTGCCTTAGGTATAATAAAAAAATATTCAGACAAATACATAACAAAAACACCAGGACTTATAAATATATATAACATACAGAAAATTGCACTACTGGGTACTGCACACATTCTACGCAAAACACTTTCAATACAGTAAACATAAGAGCACCACAGCAAACCACAGCACATACCCAAGGCGCACAGAGCTGCGCTCGGTAGTGAAGTGAAAGCACGTTATAAAAATAAAACTACTGAATAATAATAATAATAATAACAAGAGCACTCAGAGAGCGCAACGCTCCGCCTAGGCAACATTAACGTCCTCTCAACGATTAGCTAGAGATGATTTTTTAAATGAAAATATCTGAAATAAACTCAACTGCTCTCACAAACAAGAATACTAAAAAAAAAAACCCAACTGCTCTCAAAAATTAAGTAATTAACCAGAAAAATAATCCAGAATCCTTGTTCGGTACCTGATCGATCCTAATGGTAGTGATGGAATGTGAAGGTGGGAGTGCGGGCCGTGCTTGTAATGCTGTGTGTGTGTCGTCTGCAGTGAGAACAGGGAGAGTTTTCTCTACGAAAGCCTTTTTTAGGCTATCCACTGATATAGTGTCTTTACAAGCATTAAGGTCTGTAGTGGAAAATTTATCCGAGCGTGGAAGAAAATGGAAAGGACCTGCTTAAGGTGCATAAGGTGCTGCTAACGGAGGTTTAACAACATCGTTGCGCACAAAAAAAAAAAATGAGCCGAAGAAGTAAAGCTTCTTTCAAGGCAGAGCTAGAAATGCAATTGTCAAGTAGGTAGGCGGTTTTAAACAGGAGCGATATATTCAAAATTGGTGAAACTAAAGATTGTCGAGAATAAATCAAATTTATTATTGTTACTGAATATGTTAGTGTTATTTAATTTCTGAACGGTTTTGCTGCTGTTTGTTTATGTAGTTTGATTTCTTTATCCATCAGTTTCTACTAAGATAGAGACACGAGTAAAATTAATAACAGAAACGAAAATAAAACTTTGGAAACAGCAACGCCATCATAACTTACGGGAAACCATGAGCGTGCTTTCAAGAGAGAAAAACTTGAAAGTCAACGTAAGATAGTAATACTTCATGTAAAGTAAATATAACGAATAATCAAGAATCCTTATCCAGTACCGGATCAATCCCAAAATCTAATCCGTTCGTGACAGTCACCAGGCAAAAACATCATGAAAGTTACTTCGAGCACTGGATCAATGCCGTGTAGTTTTGCAGTATTCGACATCTTGTGCTTTGACAATTGGTTGCGATAGTTATGGTTGTATTTGCTCTTGAGAAATTCTGTGGCGTGCTACTCACTGCTGCTCAGAATCTTATTCTAAATCTATTTACTCATTTCTCTTGAGAAAGCGGCTGTGCTGTCTAATGCTGTTCTGCATTTTGAGCCACAATACAATTTCACTTCTCCGAAAAAAAATTATTCCACACTTCTTTTTGTGGTTCGGTATTGTGGCCCAAAATGCTCTGCTCTCTCAAGAGGAAAATATTCATGAGAAATTTGTTTCCGTGCTTGTTTATGTTGCGCAGCATTTTGTATCAAAATGCTTTCTTGTTGCTCTTGAGAAAGACGTTTTGTGTTTGTCATCGTCGAGTTGCATTTGCTAGTCTTTATTTTTCTTCATTTTTTCTCTCTGTTTCATTTATTTTCCGTCTCTTTGTTTGTTGCTGTATTATTGCTGCTTCTCAATGATACGCACAACAAAGAAAATATTTTGGTATTATACATATGCCAAAATTTACTTTTGTTATTTTATTTTGTGATTCTTATATCGCTGAATAAAAAGTGTTTGAACAAAATGCAATTGCAATAGAGAGAAATAGAAAGATTATAAAGTAAACAACTTGATTTGCATTTTCTGATCGCATTTATGCAGTTCTTTTCTTTTATTATATAGTTAGTAAATTGGTGTTTATAAATATAAAATTATTCTCCACGTATTTAATTTAACAAGCTAAATATTGATTATTTCATTATTACATTATTCTAAAATCTAAAGTAATTTTAACTTTAATTAATAGATAATAAATTAATACACAATAAAGAAATGTTTTGGTATCATACATCATACAATACTTTTCCTTTGATTTTATTTGAATTCTTGATATTCTTAAATGCATATTCAATGTAAAGAAAGCATAATAGTTGCACTTTCTATTGAAAAAGGTTCTCTTTTCATCATTACGGTGTATCTCTGATTTGAAGGAAACTTAGCTACTATTTCTAACAGACTGAGCAACCACATAAAACCTTCATTCTTGTGAATGTATGTGTGCATGTTAGTAACGTTTATGGCAGATGATCTTAGTCGAAAGATCCTTATATATAAACAAAGTGGTAAATGATATATTCCCATAAATTATTTTCATTTACGATAAGCAATGTTTCCATGGCCTATTTTCTTTATTTCACAATCGTTGTATATCAATAAATATATAAGCTGAAAATAATATTTACCTCACAAACTGTTAAGCAGACGGTTTTACTGCCTGAATATATTTGCAAATAGCTTAGCTACCTCAAAAATAAGTATTTTCAAGTGGTAGAAGGATTCGAAATACATTTACAGTAGAATCAACTTTTCTATTCGCTTAAGATCTTCGGCAATTTGACGCAATTTTCATTACCTCTCTCTTTCTTCTCCAAGTCTCCTCTCTCTTTTTCATATCTTTCCCTTCTTCGTACAGTTTATCGTTGCATTTCATAATGAAATATTCATGGATATTTATTTCGCTGCAAAAAGATCTTTGACCAAAAATAAAACACAAATTTTATTATTCTGTTCCTTTCCGTACGTATTCAAGGTATCAGATATTGGTGATATGGACACTGCCATATTAAAAAATATCTCCTGATTAAAAGATTAAAAAAATTAATTAGTTGAAAATTATCTTGATTTGTGCGTGTGACGGATATGCAGAAAACTATGGCTCTGTTTATCTATCTATGTCTATATATACGTACACATATATACGAACACACGTATATATAGAAACACAACTGTACATATATGTATGTGCGTGGGCAAGGTCCGTGTCTGCGTGTGAGCGTGAGTGTGCAGGTATGTGTACGTATGTGCATGTGTCTTTTCTTGACTAACTAATCCTTAACCACAAAACGCTTCATTAAAGTATTAACAATTCTAATGCATATGAAATTCTTAGTATGCTGTTTTGCCTCCACATGTTTTTTTCTTAACTCTTTAGCTTCCAGATTAGCCTGACCAGTGTAATGCTTATTTATTCATATTGCTTTGAATTAAACATGCGTCCCCTCATATCTTGAAGATTTCGACGATGTGATTGTTTATTTTTACAATGACATTATAGGGTAAGTGTAAGAGGCTGAATCCGGATGGTTTGAACATAAAAAGGAGAATATTTGGACCTGATATGACCAGCTTAAAAAAAAACTAAAGCGTTAATACTAGTAAAAAATCTCGAATTTCTGTTAAATTTTCTATACATTTCTAGTCTATTTTGCTTTGCATTTTACTATTTACTTAAATATGGGTCAGCTCTTCTATCTTACTTTCTTCATTCGAGTTTGTTCAAGGTATTCTTTAGGAGAAACAGAACCCGCAAAACTATGACTTTCTTCTTTTTCTATAAATGGAAAATGAATTTATCTTCAAATTATTGAACGTTTTATTTCTTCATTCTTACGTTATTTTTTTTCTGTATTTGTATTTATATTGCATTTTATTACATCGGTTTACACAGGTATATATCAGTATCTATCTACATATATGCATATGGATGCGTGTGTGTTTGTGTGCATTAGCACCACTCACTTCCTTTTCTTATGATTTCAATATTTATCTCTTCTTATCTTACAATTTCTCGTGTTTTTCTTTTCTTCATTCATTATTCAAAACCTGTTTTCTTAATCTTCATCTATACATCAAGTTATCTATATATATAAAAATGAGAATGTGTATCTGTCTATCTGTCTGTCTGTTTGTCTGTCTGTGTGTGTGTGTGTGAATCCCTAAAACTCGAGGACTACGCAACCAATTTCATTCAAATTTTACACATGCCTTACTTAGGGTTCCAGTTGTGTTTTAGTCAAAAAATTTTTTTAACTTCTTGCAGAGTTCGAGCCCATGGCAACATAATATCTCCTCGACTATTTAAGTATTACGTGTCAAAAGTGAAACAAAAACACTCATGTCAAATACTTTCACTTTAAAAATGAAACTATTCCTCTAACTGAAACAATCACATTTCGATACTGTAATGACAGATACTTTCAGAGAG
>NC_068984.1:27563592-27566050 GCF_001194135.2 Octopus bimaculoides
ATATGTCAAAGAGATTCAAGCAATACATATAACACCAAAGTTAAAAACATTCCCAACAATTCCACAATCCCCAACCTCCAGAGCTATTGAAGAAACTGTTATCATCAACTGACCAAGATTCCTAACATTTGCAAAACAAAATTAGACAATACGACGCTGTACTACAGATGACATCATTTGGAACCACAAGAGATTTAACTGAAGCAGCATTCATCCAAACTTTTAAGATCCAACCTCAGATTTATCATCGCATTGTCTCTCTACTACCTCTGTCAAATGAATCACCAAAATTGGCCTTCCATTATTTATAATCTGTACCTGTGTGTTTGGTTACGAAATAAAATACACAAAACGTGTTTCTGAATTACGTGCATTTACTTTATGTAGATATGAGTTGAAAACTTTCTTCTAGCATTCCACTTAATGTCTATGTTCCATGCTGGCATGGATTGGAGAGTTATTAAGGTAGAAATATGGTATCGTAGCTACTAACAGTTGAGGGTTGCGTAGTCGAGACGGCGTTTTTAGATTTCATTATTCTCTTTAACCCGGGCAAAGCCGGGTATTTCTGCTAGTTTATCATAAATTTTACATCATATTGTTTACTTCTAAACTGCTGTTTGATAAATATACATTTCTTTCAAATGCGTAATACGTTTCTACTCCTTCATTTGATATAAACCTCAATGCAAACATTTATCTCTCTTCCTCGCTTTTTTTCTATTTACTTTCAGTCAACCTTACTCATTCTTCTTCGTCTTCGCCATTCCATCCGATAATTTGCATCTGGAATTTGCATCACCGGTCTGGAACCCCTATCTTGCCCAGGATATTAATGGTCTGGAAACCATTCAGCGACGTGCAACCAAGAGAATACCCTCCATCAGGCATTTGCCATATTCTGAGCGCCTTACTTCCCTGGGTATGGCTACATTGAAACTCCGACGTCTGGCAACTGACTTGGCAGACACCCATAAAACTATTAACCATCTTACTAACAATAACTCTGAGCACCTTTTCAAACCCCACCTGTCTAACACCCGTGGAATATGTTTACAAAGTCAGAAAACAGCACAGCTCCCATGACTTTCGGAAACATTTTTCACGCTAAGAGCTAAGAGTTGCTGAAGTATGGAACAAACTGCCGGCCTCAGTTGTTAGTTGTCGGAGCACTGCATCCTTCAAAACTTCCATGCTTCCGGAGATTCGCCAACACTACACCTGACTTTATCCCCTTCATACACTCGCATGCGTGTATCTGACTCATACACTGTTCACTTTCCAGACATTTGTACATTACTGCATATGCTTTATACGCACTTTTGACAAATTGTAGTGCACCTGAGCACTGTATACAAAAATTTCATTATTATTATTATTATTATTATTGTTGTTGTTGTTGTTGTTGTTGCTGTTGTTGTTGTTGTTGTTCTTCTTCTTCTTCTTCTTCTTCTTCTTCTTCTTCTTCTTCTTCTTCTTCTTCTTCTTCTTCTTCTTCTTCTTCTTCTTCTTCTTATAATTATTATTATTATTATTATTATTATTATTATTATTATTATTATTATCATTATTATAAACGCTGTTTCATCATGAAGCTCACAAGTATATGCAGCAATATCTACACTTCTTTTGTCTGTCATTCATGTATATGTTTTTATTCACCTGTTATCCTTCTCTTGTTTTCTTTTCATGTATTTCTTCTTAGTTCTGACGTATGTATTTATGAATATAGGCATTCATGCACACGTACATGTAAGCACGAACACACACGTATTATTAAGCACAGCATAACGTAAATCAGGAGTGAAATAAATTTAGATATTAAAAAGTTTCCGTTTGAGTGAAATAAAAATGCAAACGCATTCTTTCTATGCTAATGATGAGTGGAAAGTACGAGAAAGAGTTGCTTGACGGAGCATTTCATGAGTTGTTCATAGTTCCTCATCTTTCTATCTATCTATCTATCTATCTATCTATCTATCTATCTATCTATCTATCTATCTGTCTGTCTGTATGTCTGTCTATTCGTCCGTCCGTCCGTCTGTCTATCTGTCTGTCTGTCTGTCTGTCTATTTGTCCGTCCGTCTGTCACACACACACACACACACGTGTGTGTATGTATATATATAGGGAGAATTCACCCCGCCCCCCAAAAGACGAAGACAGGTGGTGTAGACAACAAATAGATGAATTAGTGTAACGCTCGGGAAGTGAATAATTCTTTAACGTTTCGAGTCTACGCCCTTCCACAGAAAGCAACACAGAAAGAAACAAGGAGAGAAAATAAAGAATGTGTAGTGGCTACCGATCTATCATGGCGAATACCGGACAGAGGGGTCACACAAGAGAGCTAGGAAGAAGGGGGAGATAATAAAGTAGTGGTGATCCTAAAACGAAGGTGCGCGTGCGTCTATGCAAGAGAGCATGTATGTGCGTGAGTGTGTGCGTGCGTGTGTGA
>NC_068984.1:27566774-27569043 GCF_001194135.2 Octopus bimaculoides
TATATATATATATATATATATATATATATTTATATTCATACCTACATACATACATATACCCATATGCAAAGTCTTACCTGAGTAATTTCAATGCCCATCTGTAATAATGTCTCCCACTCCTGCAGCCATGAGAATTTTGAAATATTCTAATTAGATCTAAGTTAATTTCTTTTACTATAAAATTACATAGAAATATAGAAATGAAATCTTTAAATCATATTATAATAATAATATAAGAGTATCCTCATGTGGAAAGCATTAACACATCTGAAAAACTGCTGATAATTAATTCTAAGAATCTCAGAAATATGAATAGTTAAATTTAATATAATCAATGACAATGATGAGATTCCTGTAAACGATATGTTGTTGGTTGCACACCTAGCAGAACAATCAGTAAAAGGATGTGATGCTGTGGAGAATAATATTTCAGTATATAAATATTCAAATAAGCATATATAGAAAAGTAATTAATTGCAGAAGAAGTCGATAAAACAGGTATAATGTACAAAATTTCATTTGACCATTTTCATACTTCAGTGAAATATACCACGAAAGCAGCGAGCTGGAATGCCTAGCTGAATGCTTAGCGGTATATCCTCTGTCCTTTTGTTCTGAGCTCAAATTCCTCCGAGGCCGACTTTGCCCTTCACTGTTTTTTTATTTTTTGGTGGGGGGTGGGGGATTGATAAACTTAAGTACCAGTTGAACACTGGAGTCTTAACTACTCTTAGGTAAGAATATAAACCTGCACTCCTCTCTAAAGCCATGCTGAGCTAGCCTGTATGATCTCAAGCTCAAATTCACGGCCTCCACATCAGACCGTGTTTGGTGGAGAGAACATGCTGAGGCCCTCGTCCTGCAGTTGTCTGAACAGAGGCAATTCAATCCAAACCAATATCACAAATAGAAAACTTCGAAAAAGTTAATGAACACTTTAACTCAAAGGGAAAAATAAATTGAGTTGATGAGATATGTATAATCAACGTAAAACGTGTCGTAATTCCGATTACATCTACGTATACAAAACTACTAAATCCTTTTAATAAGTTTTTACGTTTATCAAAGCCATGTCTGGCATACGTCCCACGTGTCTTGTATCGAAACCATTCAGCTGTATCACATAATGAGCGCGTGTATGAAGCAAGCTCTCTCTTTCTCTATAACATACAATACATCAAATTTGGTGTACCTCAGTGTCCCATTCTTAGACCGCTAGATGCACATCCCAGGTTCTTTTTCCGTCCTCGGTAGTGGATATCGAAAAGAATTAACCCTTAGCTGACAGAAAGCTTTAGCTTTATAACAAATCAGTGAATATTAGTTGCTGTTTTGCGCTAGTACACCACTTGTTGCTTATGTATTTGATCAGACCAGGTGGTCTACAAGCGTAATCATTAACTAATATTCACTGATTTATTATAAAACTAAAGCTTACTGTCAACTCCTCCTTTTGGTATCCGCTACTGAGAAAGGAGACAAAGACTTACAAGAACCAGAAATGCACATCTCGGTGTTCAAGGAGGGCGCTCTCAGCTAATAAGTTACCATTTTTTTTTCTTTACAGTAAACTGCTGTGAGAAAATCTAAAGTTTCTTTATTTTCTGTGACTGCTTCGCGCTACTAATTACATACACAATACACACACACATCTACAGACACACACACATATATATATGTGTGTGTTGCATGTGCATGTATGTATGTAGTTATCTCTGACTTATCTCTTTTCATCATCACCAAAAACCTACTTTTATATACAAAAAAACAACAACAACAAAATAACAACATCTGCTTATCCATAATTTTCAACATCTAAACGTTCACCACTTACAAACTTGACACCTCACGCAAAACTTGCTTTCCTAGCATACAGAAAAACTTCGAAAATATTCTTGAATGGGACTATGCCAAATGTGTCACCTACAAAAGCATAAATAAACAAGAAAGATACTCTATCTTCCTCTCATCACTAAGCATGAGTAACACGCAAGTGGAACCTGAAAAATGAATTTTCGCTTAGACGAAGTGTCAGTCACGAAACGTCAGATGCATCTGCTCCCCATGTGAACTTATCCAAACACACGAACTTCTTTGTATAATTTTTGCCGATACAGTTCACATCTAGTTTCCTCGGAGCTTCCCTTTTAAATCAATTAACTGCATACATGTATGATTGCACACATGGAAGTTAAATTCAGAGAACTATAAAATTATATATATATATGCTTATATATCATTTGTATTATATATATATATATATATATAT
>NC_068984.1:27569160-27573565 GCF_001194135.2 Octopus bimaculoides
GAAGAGAGAGAGAGAGGTGAGAACCAAAGAGAGAAGGGAAAATAGAGAGTGAGGGAGAAAGAGAGAAACGCGTGTACACTTGCACGCGCATTTACAAATGATTTTGGTTTATATATTTTTGAAATGATCAGAACAAATTAGTGAATTAATCAAAAATGCACATGTATGACGTGTATCGAAAAGAAGAAAAGCGCGAGAAAAGAAGAAAAGGAAGGTAAAAGGCAGAGACTTAGATAAGTGTAAGTTTAGTAAAGGATGACGCTCGGAAGAAAGGCCGCCAAATCTTTTATTTAGACGAGGGTAACGGGGAAGAATGGATTAGTTGTGGGTTTGACTATGGTGAGAAATTGTGATGTATTGGAAGGGGAAGTAACTAGAATTAAAGTGAACATCGTTAAGAATATCTAATTTTAAGAAAAACAATGAAAAAAGCGCTTTTGCTTAATTACAAATTGGAATTAGGTTTCGAAGTGTATGGATGTAAAAGACTAAAGAATATTTCCGATTACATAATTTTCTGAGCGTAATTAATTATTATAAAGTAATCAAGTCATGACGTAGAGTGAAATGGTGTCAGACACTTTAGCTTTCCTATGAGTATTGGGAAATTTGCGAAAGTAAAGTTGGATTAGTTGAAATAAGAAGAAATTAGGAGAAATAATCGCAGGAAATGGTAATCCTTGAATTAGAGCAGTGAAGGACAGTAAAATCGCGAGAATATTATTACGAGCTACTTAATTAAACATTGATTGTTATGATTTATAAATTGGCCAGATTAAATCAAATAATTATGCAGCGTTTCGTTTTTGAAATTGTTTCTAAAGAATTTGTTGGCTATTGGTAGTATGACTCTCACAAGGCATAAGATTAATTATATAGTGATGTTCGTTAAACTGAGAATATTGTAGTGTCAGCATATATCACTGAAATAAAGGAAATAAAAGAAGTAAATTGAATGATGCTAAAAAATAGTACAAAACTTAGAATAATCTGTACACACACACACGCACACACACGCGCACACATACACACACACACACATAGACACACACACACACATACACACACACACGCACGCACACACATTAATGTGTAAATTTGTAGTGTAATGTATGGATTCATAGAATCCTATGGCTATCACAGAAAGCCCCACTAGCAGATTCGGGTAACAGATCACATAATAAGCCAATATGGAGGTGTGTAATGCAGAATTCTATGTAGCTGAAATCCAGGCGATCCGATCGATGAGATTATTTCGTGAGGAATATATAAACAATAAAAAACCAGGAGGTATGAGAGGTGAATATATTTATTTAACCACTTGATACAACCTTACGATTACGGCTGTATCGCAGCTTTCATCATGTAATAATAATTCCACTGTATAATAAATTGTTTACGTGTCTGCACTAATATGCATGTTACACATTATACAATATACTTGTATATTTACAAATCAGTGTGAAGGCGCGTGACTTAGTGGTTAGGACATTCGACTCACGATTGTAAGGTCGTGCGTTCAATTCCCGGCGACACTTTGTGTCCTTGAGCAAGACACTTTATCTCACGTTGCTCCAGTCCACTCAGCTAGCAAAAATGAGTTGTACCTGTATTTCAAAAGGCCAGCCATGTCACACCCTGTGTCACACTGAATCTCCTCGAGAACTACGCTAGGGGTACACGTGTCTGCAAATTGCTCAGCCACTTGCACGTTAATTTCACGAGATAGCTGTTCCGTCGGTCGTATCAGCTGGGACCCTTGTCATCTTAACCGACGGAGTGTTCCTACAAATCAGTACAGATAACGAAAGCCAGCTCATCAGATCACCAGAACATCATTGTTATACTAATGCTTCATCAATTCTTTAACTCTAAGTATACGTGCAAATTTCTCTTTATATTGACAATGTATGGCAGGCCGATACTAGATAATATTAGGTTTAAAAAATAAATGTATTTTGTTTCAGGCTTACTCAGCTGTGTCAGTGTGGTTTTTAGTATGTTAATGCTTATGTATACGCGCTTCAGGAAGCGCAATGGCCCAGTGGTTAGGGCAGCGGACTCGCGGTCATAGGATCGCGGTTTCGATTCCCAGAACGGGCGTTGTGAGTGTTTATTGAGCGAAAACACCTAAAGCTCCACGAGGCTCCGGCAGGGGATGGTGGCGAACCCTGCTGTACTCTTTCACCACAACTTTCTCTCACTCTTACTTCCTGTTTCTGTTGTGCCTGTAATTCAAAGGATCAGCCTTGTCAAACTGTGTCACGCTGAATATCCCCGAGAACTACGTTAAGGGTACACGTGTCTGTGGAGTGCTCAGCGTCTTGCACGTTAATTTCACGATTGATCGGATCAACTGGAACCGTCGATGTCGTAAGCGACGGAGTGCCATCAACAATACGCGCTTCAATATAGGTGTAAGTATTGTTTTGTTTTCGCTACAGTTCACTGAAATATAAAGAAATTTTGGTCTTTTGATTTTTTTAGCCCTATATGAAAATAACTGGTTCAATACTATCTCTTGGTTTAATCTTTATTTCTCCAACTGCCTGCTCCCTATTTAATTCTTTTACATTTGTTTTTTTATATATATTGCTATATATTTAAATATTTGTTTTTTTAATTTGCTATAACTACTTCCTGGCTCACTTTTCCGTTTCCTTCTTAACAACATCAAGGATTTCATATTTTGCCACAAGGGCAGCACTTTTGGGGGAAGGGACATGTCGATTGCATCGACCCCAGTGTTCAAAATGGTGCTTATTTTATCGACTCCGAAAGGATGAAAGGCAAAGTCGACCTCGGCGGAATTTGAACTCAGAACGTAGCGACGGACGAAATACCACGAAGCATTTCGTCCAGCGCGCTAACAATTCCGCCAGCTCGCTGCTTTCTTAACGTCAAGGATGGTCAAATCCCTAAACTTAGATCCAACACCTTGAATGATATAAAAGAAAAAATATGCTACTGAATTGTCCGGAACGTTCGTGCCTATTTATAGTAGCTTACCTTTCGACTTGAAACCTTTGCCATGAAACCACCTCAGTTCTGGGTAGAGGGTATTTTCAAAGATGGAGACGCATTGTGCAACAAAATGGTTCACATTTGGTTGATTCAAAATGTAATGGAAAGTATTTATTGACCTTTTTCTTTCCTTTAAAAATCGGCACGAACTTTCGGACAACCCAATATAATCTGACTTTTTATGATATGTGTGTGTCTGCGTGCGCGTGCGTGCGTATATTTTTATATATATTTATGTATATATATATACGTATATATGGGAGAATTTACGAAAAAAAAACAACAGACGAAGACAGGTGGTGTAAACAACAAATGGCTGTATTAATTTACATATATATATATATATACACATACATATGTAAGTATATATACATATTTATCTGCATGTGTGTGTGTGTAAGAAAAAAAAGGATTATCAATAAAGCACTCAGTATCAAAAGAATTTGGTTAGCAATGATCAACAATTAGACACCAGTAAATGTAAGTAGAGCACAGATCCCAAGTAAACCCTTATGCATGACAGGTAAATCCAAATATCCTTTGGCAGAAAGACAAACTGGAATAGACAAGACAAGACCAGAGAAAAGAGGAGATACAGGGGATAGAAAGTTGAAGAGGTGAAACATTTCTGACAAACTAATAATAATCCTTTCTACTATAGGCACAAGGCCTGAAATATGAAGGAGGGGGTAGTTCGATTACATCGATCTCAGTGTTTCACTGGTACTTAATTTATCGACCCCGAAAGGATGAAAGGCAAAGACGACCTCGGTGGAATTTGAACTCAGAACGTAGCGGCAGACGAAATACTGCTAAGCATTTCGCCCGGCGGGCTAACGATTCTTTTCTACTCTTGACTGATAATAGATAAATGGTAAAAGATATTTGAGGATGGTCACCTTTTGCCAATTAAACACACTCACTATTTATTTGATCTTCACTTTAGCTTTATCATTTACTATTATTAGTTTGTCAAAGGCGGCGAGCTGGCAGAAACGTTAGCACACCGAGTGAAATTCTTTGAGGTATTTCGTCTTCCGCTACGCTTTGAGTTCAAATTCTGCCGAGGTCGACTTTGCCTTTCATCCTTTTGCGTTCTAGGGCCGACCTAATCTACCCCAAAATTTCGGTCCTTGTGCCTAGAATAGAAAAGGTTATTGTATCAGTCATTTAACTGCTGCCATGCTGGAGCACCGCCTTGGCGTATTTTTAGTCGAATGAATCGATCCTAGCAATTTTCTTTTGAACCTGGGGATCTTGTTCAAAACGGGGGCACCAGTTTTCATTTATGTTTTATGTAGTGTTTTTGGTACCGAAAGACTTTCAAACTTCGTATACTTATCTATTTTGTGTTATAGAACAGAAAAAAAATTTTGTATTC
>NC_068984.1:27573926-27579100 GCF_001194135.2 Octopus bimaculoides
AGAATCGTTTGTTTACGTAGTCAGCACTTAATGAATTCGGCTGAATGGATGTCAGTCATTGGTTGAAATTACAGAAATACGACAACTTTAACATGAAATAACTTGCGATGTACGTTTTTTTGTTAAGAAGACTAAGAGAAAAAGATGTTTTATATGACACATTCTACCAGCGTCCCAAGTTTCAAAGTGTTTCGTTAAAAAAATACTGGTGCCCCCGTTTTGAACAGGATCCGAACCTGGTACCTATTTCATCAGTTTCCTTTTTGCCGAACCACTATGTTACGGGAACGTAAACAGACCGTCTCCGGTTGTAAGGCGGAATACAAAATTCCGGTTGGTGGAATACAAACAGACATGCACACACATACGATGGGCTTCTTTTAGATTCCGTCTACTAAATCTATTCACAAGGCTTTGGTCGGTCCGAGGCTATAATAGAAAAGTATATATTTCATTTTACCAGCTATTATTATGAACAAGCACATCCCAATATGTGTGTACAAACAAATGTGTGTATATTTGCATACAAACACACATAAACATAGACACCTGCGAAACCCCCACAACTTCACAATTCACAAAGGGAGGACTTGGAGATTTAAGCACCTTTCTTTAGAGGATTTTTCAATGCACATGCCCCTTTTGTATGATTATTACTTAAGAGCAGTTCATTCAACGTTACAAAATTTAATTTATCGATATGGCGCATAACACTGGTATTAGTGACACATATATTCAGGCGACATTAATAATACATATCTAAATTCTTTCTTCTCGGTTCACATTTTCCTCACTATACTGTACTTTTACGGAAACGAGCAATATCTATGTTTATAAACGCTGTATATTATGATGCGTGTCATTGTTGTTTGTTTCTTTGCGTAAAGAGAGTCTCTACTCCATCACATTGCTTTAGTATCTACAAACTTCGGTGACTTTTATTAGACGAACTAGCTTGCGATGTACGTATAAAATAAGTTTGTATTGAGCTGCCTACTATGTTAGCACTCCTATATTCAATGCTAGCCGTCTTAGTCCATTACATATTTTGAATTATCATGAATACTTATACATTATTTGCATTATGAGAATCATCATCTCTAAAGATAAAGCTGTTTGACATTTTCTGAACGGCGTTTAATTTTTTTTTATCAATTTGTTATGTTTCCAAATTGTAGAAACAAACAAACAATGAGTAAGCATTGGCAATATGACATTTAAACTGATATATTTACAAACAAATGTATTTCCATGGATTTCAAAATGTCTTTCTCTCAAAATGTCTTTCTTTCTTTCTTTTTCCTCCTCTGCCTCTCTCGTAATTTCTCATACAGATAACTTATAGTATATGAATTTAATGTTTCATTGGCTGTGTTGCTTAGTTTTAATTTTCGGATACTCGAATGACTACATACTGTACATCGAGAATTTAATATTATCTCTCATACTACAGTATTCAACAAACTATTGTAAAATAAAATAAAACTAGTTTATTGCCATTTATAATAGCATTACTAAAAACCACTATGAGGACTGGGGTTGAAGTAATGGAATAGCCTCCTCCCCCAAATTTCAGGTCTGGTGCCTATAGTAGAAAGAATTATTATTATTATTATTATTATTATTATTATTATTATTATTATTATTATTATTATTCAGTAGTTTTATTTTTATAACGTGTTTTCACTTCACTACCGAGCGCAGCTCTGCGTGCCTTGGGTATGTGCTGTGGTTTGCTGTGATGCTCTTATGGTTACTGTATTGAAAGTGTTTTGCGTAGGATATGTGCAGTGCCCAGTAGTGCAATTTTCTGTATGTTATATATATTTGTAAGTCCTAGTGTTTTTGTTATGTATTTGTCTGAATATTTTTTATTATACCTAAGGCGCCTACTATGATAGGAATTGTTTCTGTTTTTAGATTCCACATTCGAGCTACCTCTATTTCCAGGTCTTTGTATTTTGAAAGTTGCTCTATTTCTTTTAGGGAAACGTTGTCATCTGCTGGTATTGATACATCAATTAGAAAGCATTTTTTTCCTTCATGATCTTTGACAACTATATCTGGTATATTGGGCTTAATTTCTCTATCTGTGTGTATTGGCATATTAGTATATTGGTATATTGTATGTAGTAAAGAACAAAACTTATGGGACTAACCTTCAACATTGAAATTGGGGTATGGGCAGATGTTCACAAAATAACCGTCATAATCTTGTGTCTAAACACATGGCGCAGTATAGTAGAAGAGTGATAGTCTGAGGTCTAGAAAGTGTCGTTTATCCCTTTAGTTCGTTTCGCCTTTGTAAATCAATAATTCTATTTCGCCATTGAGACTCATTATGTCACTCACTATTTGTTTGTAATGCATATGTATTCGCATTACGAAGAAATAGCGAATAATTATAGGTGGTCACGTGGTGTCAATGTAAATATTTCTGTTCTTATAATCCCTGAAGATCACAAGGCTCATGCAGAAACGATCCCATTTGTGAGAGCTAAGTCAGAAAGAAATTTTGCGGCAGCAAAAGCCTCTCTGGGACTTAGTTTACTGAAGAGCTAGAAAAATGGGAAAAGTATAACTTCTAGAAGCTTCTTCAGTAGCATTGCTGTCGAAGATGGCAAATGGTATCCTTTCGTGCCCGGTATTCTATGTTCGTTACTACACATCCTTCCACGTGAGCATGGTTAGCAATGACAGGGAAGAGGAGAGTGATCAACAGTAGCAATGATAATAAGCAGCGTTGGCCCTAACTTTGAAAGACGGATTGAACTATCCCTCTTGTCCTCGATCCTCAAACTCGACAAATGGGATTCTTCTCTTTTCTCAATCACATCGTCTTCTGACAATGGAGACATAACGGAAGATGAAGAGGTGAGGAAATCTACTGAAAAAAGAAAGAAAACCCAACAGTGAAGGAATGGACTCAAAGACGTTTAAAACGTAGCAAGTAGGTGATGACAACATTAGACCCATGGTCGTTCGAAAGACAAACCAATTCTTTATTAACAAAATAACCAAGTTGTAGTGCAACGCATTTTGTTCAAGGGTTGCATTCAGTAATGTTTGGAACAGTGTAGGTTTGTATTTCTGTATTACATTTGATTTATTATGAGCTTTCTTGTTTTATTTCTGGTGTTGCTTAACGTTTTGTTCACTTGTGCAGAGCATGCGATGTGTGAGATTTGTTTTTGTTGTTGTATTGGGTGAAGGACTGTATTGTGTGAGCTGTGTTATAGTGTTATTCTATGGTAATTTTATAGAAGCTGGTTGGATTATTCGTGACTGTTATATCGAGTGTGTCTTACGTAGAATTATTTTTATTCATTGTGTTATTTTATTTGATAACGATTATGTAGATTATATACTGTCTGGTTTGTGATGATTTAATGGGTGGCGTTTATATAGCGCTTTGCGTTGTGTGAGATGTGCAGAAAATGTACTGTGTGATTTCGGTTATTGGTTTGAGACTGTTTTGAGCAGGAGTAAGAGTGATTTCTTGACAAACACAATTTCCCACAGACATTGTTAGCTGAGAAGTAGTATTCATAATCTTAAAAGGTATCCTTCAAAAGCGAATGTACGGGGATAACTGGGTGAGTTTTAGAATAGTTAATATTTGATTAAAATTTATGCAGATATTTTTGAATCAAGAAAGCTCATATTCTTGACAACAGAATTTTCGAAACTGATTATTTTAGGACCTGGGAGGGATAATGTTGTGTCGACGCCCTCAAGCGAAGAAGTAGGATCGTCCAAGACATATAAATAGATGTAGTCTGGCCGCGGTAGAGCTGAGTAGCCGTCGTGTAGCGGTTGAGTAGAGATAGCAGTATCTTGAGACATAACAGATAATACGTACAACTATATGTGAAAGGGCTATGTAAGCAAATGAACTGAATCATACAAGCGTCATAACTAAATATTTTCAAACGTATGTGAACCTGTTTTTCATATGCAAGTAGCTAAATGCAATTTTGCGCCTACGTCTCTATATTTCTTGGAAATATAATGTGAAAAACTTTCTTCGGTTACGTGTTACTCAGCATAAGCAAGTTGTATGATGCGTAGTGTATAATTTGATATGCATCGCTAATAATTAAGTTACAATTCACAATGCAAATTGATCTAATACAATAATGTAAATGTTCGTTGTATGCTGCACTTTTTCAATGTAAATAAAACTGCACATCTCTACAATATATGACAAAAACAATGTTTTTCTGAAAAATCCTAAGCAATAATGTTTATCTGTAGAGTAACGCTTCGCTATCGGTCGTGATTCAAATTGTGTTGCAGTATAATTCTGAAATAGTCAAGAAGACAAACATTCTTTTTCTGAAATATTTGATAAAATATGCGATGTTCATGAATATATTATACAAATAGGCCATATATATATAAGATCAACAAGATATTTATCGCAAACAAAAATTTAGTAATATTTCATTAACGAAAAGTATCAAATATTAATGTATTCAATCTTTAGAAAATTGTTTCTTTGAATTTTTAATAAAGGTGATGCAGAGGATGTGATTTGCCAAAATAGGTCGTGATGGTAAAAGCTTAAAAGCCGTTGATCAACAATAATATGACAGTAGCATATCATCAACCACAAAATTTAATAAATTATTTCTCCTCAACCATGCAAGTCAAGGGTGGAAGCCATACGTTGCTGTACTATCTACTAGAAGTAGAAATATCAACTAGTGACCCACCTCTGAAATCAAACATTTGCCATCTTAAAAGAGTGGATAATGTAGTCATAGAAATAATGTTAAGAAAGATGGGTCTAGACAACAATAACAATAACAATTTGTCCTTTGGCAACGCATCATAACTCTGTAGTAACGCCGTGCGCATGCGTGGTCTCACGCATGCGTGGAATTAAACAGCCAAGCGTTCCCGCTTTAATCTTTCTCTTTCTCGGTCGGCCGGCCATGAGCATGGACGTGTCAAGCAGTGTCTCCAACATTCCAACCTGGAGACAGTCTCTTTACGTGTATAGCTGTCACTCTCCATCTTTCGGACTTACACTCGACAGCTCGCTCACATCTACATAACAACGTCGCAACAACTATGCTCACACACACAGAAGCTGTAACAACAAGAGCTAAAGATGTATATATTTACCACCTAAATAAATGTTGTTTAAGTTGATAGTCTGGAGTTCT
>NC_068984.1:27580696-27585947 GCF_001194135.2 Octopus bimaculoides
CGCATGCGTGGAATTAAACAGCCAAGCGTTCCCGCTTTAATCTTTCTCTTTCTCGGTCGGCCGGCCATGAGCATGGACGTGTCAAGCAGTGTCTCCAACATTCCAACCTGGAGACAGTCTCTTTACGTGTATAGCTGTCACTCTCCATCTTTCGGACTTACACTCGACAGCTCGCTCACATCTACATAACAACGTCCCAACAACTATGCTCACACACACAGAAGCTGTAACAACAAGAGCTAAAGATGTATATATTTACCACCTAAATAAATGTTGTTTAAGTTGATAGTCTGGAGTTCTGCGTTCCGTTATATTTCTAATTTTATATAGGAAAGTCAGGTATTTGGCTACGATGAGTGGGATGATCTTTTCTTGTGGGTACTAGAAAAATAATATGAATACTTTTTTTCTAGCTTTCTGCTGTCAAATAGCAGCAGCTCCTCTAATAAATCATCAGAAGACATTTTTCTTAAAATATCAGGCTGAATTAGCCCAAAGTTATTAGAAAGTAAAACTTAACTCCACTAATGATGTTAATGTTTCCGGTGAGAGCCTGCAAGATGCGTGATCCACAATTGCATGTCTGTAAAATGTTATGTCTGCTTCAGAACTCCTGCCTGTCATGCTCGTTTGCCAACATTGCACACAGGACTGTCGTTATACAGCGTAAAAGTAAAATAAGCAATCCTACAATATGTGAGCAAAGTTACTGGTGTTCAAGATGAGGCCACTGCAATAACATTTAGAAGTATGAACAAGCATACGTACATATATTCCTCTCTTTCTCTGTATATATATATATATATATATATATATATATATATATACACACACATACATCATCATTTAACGATTGCTTTCCATGCTGGCATGGGTTGGACGGTTTTACAGGCGCTGTCCAGCTAGAGAGCTGTCCAAACTCCAATTGTCTTTTTGGGTACGGTTTCTACAGCTGGATGCCCTACCTAGCGCCAACTATTTTACAGAGTGTACTTGATACTTTTAATGGGCACCAGTACGGGCTCTTTTACGTGTCACCGGCACGGGTGCTTTTACGTGGCTTCGGCACGAGTGCTTTTTTATGTGACACTGGCTCCTGCAAGCCCACATGAATAAGCACTTCTCGGTTGAGAGGGAGAGAGAGAGAGAGAGAGAGACGCAGAAGACATATCTGAATGTAAGAACGGCAACATTTTTACCTAGCTTGGCGTGTCATGACCATACCAGCGCAATCTTCTTTCTTGCACACTACATCTGATGCCTGTTATATTCAATTTTTCTCTTAAGTCATTTACACTCTGCTGTACGTGTACACTGACATTGGCCATCCAGTGAAATCTGCTGGTTTCATTTCTTTCAAGCCCTCACATATCCTCTGTAGTCATAGCCCATGTTTTATTGACATATAGTTTAGCTGAACATACACAGGCATTATACAATCTACTCTTCCATCTTAAGGAGGGGCTCTTTGTTACCAACAAAGTTAGTAGCTCTCTGAACTTTGCAAGGCCTGTTCTTATTCTAGCAACTACGCTTTCAAAACCTTCTCCTCTGCTGCTAACGGAAGTTATCTAGTACTTCTAAGGAACCTCGCAGACATCTGAGGAAATCTATTCTCCGTACTTTCTTAGTGTTTATTGTACGTACATATCTGTCACACACACAAAGACTGTTTTATTGTTAACCTTTCCGTGATATTGCTGCGCCTCTTATGTGCTTATAGCTTGCACTGGGTACACCGTATGGAGATACTACGAACACCTTTCCCACATATCGAAGGGATTTGAGATTTGTCTGTTTTCCTACTTACTAAGACTTTGGTCTTAGCTGAATTATGTCGAAGGCCCTTATATTTCAGATGTTGCTTCCACACCTGAAGTTTCCTCTCTCGTTCAGATAATGATTCAGCTATAAGAACAATGTCATCATCGTAGAGGAGCTCCAAAGGGCAGCCAGTCTTAAATCCCTCTGTTATGGCCTGGAGAACTATGATAAACATGAAGGGGTTGAGAACCGATCCTTGGTGAACTCCCTACTTGTACTCTAAATTTATTGCTATAATCATTGCCGACCTTCATCTTACTGACAGCATTCTTGTGCATGGCTTGTACTGCTCTCACCAACCACTTATCTATCCCTAGCTTCTGCATTGACCACCAGATGAGGTAGTGGGGATTCTGCCAAAGGTTTCTCCAGGTCTACGAAAGCCAAATACAGAGGTTTTCTTGAAGTTGTCTTACTAGGAAGATAACATCAGCAGTGCTTCTCTCTGGCATAAAACTGATCTGCATATCATCTAGGCTAGCTCTCTTCCTAATTACTTGAGTTGTGACCCTCTCTGTAACTTTCATGGCATGGTCCAACAATTTGGCGCCCCTATTTCTGTCTAAGGGATTACCTCTGCCTTTCTAGCAGTTGACTAAAATGCTTCTACACCAGTCATTGGGTATGTCTTCCTCGTGGATAACCTGATTAACTATTTGAGTGACTGGACCATATTCTGCTCCCCCAGACATGCTATATATTAAGGTTGATCTTGTTGTTATGCTGTTGTTTAGTCGCAAGGCTGTTTTAGTCAAGTACAACTATGATAAAGACGTGGCTAAATAATGACCAACCCCTCTTTTTATTCAGACGTACTATACCTAGAATCGCATAATTCAATGTGTTGCCCCTTTTTAAGGATAGGAGATTGGAATTTGTCGGAAATTTGAACATGAAGAATTTATACTATGGAGACACTACTTACAGTAGATTATTTTTGATCAAGGTATAGTGCCACATCCATATTTAAATCTGTTTAAACCTAAGATGTAAGTATGTGTCAGTATTTAACTTTTACATATGCGCTCCCAATATTTTACATATTGAAAGTGAAATATTGTGGTTGAGTGGATAAACTGCTTGACTATAGTGATAAATATCTTTAGTCAATACTTCCAACTTTCAAATATATACAACAAACGATTTCTAATTGAAGAAAGAGAGAATATAAGATTTTTTTTTCTTTAAAAAATGAATTTATATAAAGAAATAACATAATTTCTTCAAACTTTTCTGAAAAATCTCCTAATTTGGCCAACAGAAAAATGACAGAAGTGTTTGAGACTGATTCTTATTAACCGCTTCTTACAATGCTATGCACCCGCTTAGTTTCAACATTAGCGTTTTTGAAGATATAGTCGTAATTAAACTTAACATTGAAGCAAATACTTTTATATTCACTCAAATATTCTTATAGGTTGTCACGTACAGCTTTAAGTGAACAATAGGAGTTAATTTGACTTTGAAATATAGGATCAACAATCAAAAGTTTGCAGGTTAAAATACATGTGTTACGATTTGGATACATGCCATCATGTATTAGAAGTAGTCAAATGAAGTAATAATGGCTTTAAGTTAAATTTGTCATGAGAGCAACGAATTAGAGTGAGGCCACATTTTATATGTCTATGTTTGAATATAATTTGAAGGTTTACACGCACACAAATATATATAACCGGAAATACACATACATACATTTCTCTCTCTCTCCCTCTCTTTCTCTCTCTCTCTTTCTCTCACTCTCTCTTTCTCTCTCTCTCTCTCTTTCTCTCTCTCTCTCTATATATATATATATATATATGTGTGTGTGTGTATTATGCATGTATATATATATGTGTGTGTGTGCGTATGTATATATATATATATATATGTGTGTGTGTGTGTGTGTGTATTATGCATGTATATATATATGTGTGTGTGTGCGTATGTATATATATATATATATATTATATATTATTCATAACAGCTAAATGGGGTGCCTTCATCTTCAGTACATAAAAAAGCAGTTCTGGGAACAAGAACTTTCAAACATAAAATCATAATCGGAACTGAGATTACATTATTCAAATTTGTGTCGTAAATTAGTTTAATGGATTTTCAAATCTATAAGCAGAGGTATGGATTCATTAACACAAGAGATAATTTTGCTAATTTGCTCTTTTATTTAAAACCAAAAAGAAAAAGCAAAATGCCACGTAAATACAGTCTGGATTTTTAAAAAATGTATTTAAATTTCAACAAACGATAGCACAGTTATCTTCCCTTGCATGGTAAAGACATGGAACTAGAGTGATATACCCTGACAATTATCAGCACAGACAAAGTTCCGGGTGAGAATCCTCCACGTTAAATTCATTCATTGAAAATTTATATGAGATAAGCAATAAAAGGAATATGGCGTAACGCCTTTTATATTTTTATAACTCTAAAACAGAAAAGTGTTCATTCCACAATAAAACGTTTATAATGACAAACCCTGAGAAAAGAATCGCTGATAACATTTTGGGATTCTCTTCTCCGAAGATAACACGTTTATAGAAACACAATCGTGTCTCAGTATTATATAGTCTTTATTTTATAATATATATAACTCATAAAGTCTTTTGCATTTAGTTAGTCGGCATTTTACCTTAGGTTATATGAAATTAATATGTGAGTGGTTGTGTAACTCCTCTACAGCACGAACCTGCTCTTCCCCAACTTCTTCCCTCTAGCATAAGAATGCAGACCTCTCCTTGTGCTTGTAGGCTTCGGAGTTAGTTGCATGGTGGACTCAGTAGGGTCATTGACATGAAAACGGCACCCAGTACACATTGCAAAATGATTGATGCTAAAAAAGGTATCCAGCTGTAGAAACCACTACAAAACGATTCACGAAATCATTGGATCTTTTTGAAACTTACCAGCCCATGCCAATATGGAACTTGGAGTTTAAGTGATGATGATGATGATAATGATATATATATACAATAGGCTTCGTTCAGTTTCCGTCTATCGAATCCACTCACATGGTTTTGGTCTATCTAGAGCTATACCTGAAGATACTTGCTCAAGTTATCGGACAATTGAACTGAACTCGAAGCCACATGGTTGCAGAGTAAACTTCTTAACCACTCAGTCATCTTCTATATGTCTGTTTGTCTCTTTCTGTCTGTCTCTGTCTGTCTATCTGTCAATCTATCTATCTATCTATCTATCTATCTATCTAGACCAACGCCCCAACCCACAACCCGACACCTCCACACTCATTCGTCTGGCCGAACTTGTCCTATCTCTCAACTGCTTCTCGTTCGCGGGAGATATCTACCAGCAGATCTCGGGAGTGGCCATGGGGACGAGAATGGGCCCCAACTACGCGAACCTCTTCGTTGGTTATGTTGAGGCCCAAATATTCTCCAGTTTCACTGGACCCACTCCCGAACTATAC
>NC_068984.1:27585957-27602599 GCF_001194135.2 Octopus bimaculoides
AATTTGAAGATAAGCATAGTCGAGATGATATGTTGTCTTCTCTTACTCTTGTTTTTTGCAAACATCCTCAAAATGATTTTCTAAAATGAAATTCCATTATGCAGTTGAGGAGTACATTTTCATTGTACATTCTGTGGTGTTCTCACCACATGAATAAATGGAGCTTGTACGAAACGTACGTACTGCTATAACCTATTGAATTTTTGTTGCTTATCTTCAAATATATATATATACATAATTTATAATTAAAGAATTCAGGTTTAGAAAGGAGGCGTTAAATGTAGTATCCAAACCTTGTTTCAGGGTAAGTCTTGAAACAAGTGTGTTTGGAGTGCTGGCATCTCACCACCAGCTTATAACTTGGAGCAAAAATGAAATGTAAATCTGGTAACTTTTGAAGCATGTTAAATCACCTCATGAGGCCCTTTTGCATTGTGCGTTGCATCTAATGTAATTACATCGTCCCATACCCACTTGGGCGCAGTGCAGAGTGAATCCGAAACGATTGTTGTGCTAATAAAGCTTTTGTTACACTATGTCTTCTGTATCAATAATTTTAAAAACACATATATTTGTGTTCGCTAGGAATTTCGTTGACATTATCGATAGGGACATAGACGTAATTGGGCACGCTAGGAAAACGCTGCTGTTCAATAAAGGTTCGGCCTGTGCGAAGCAAACTGACCCAGTATGCTTCTTCGATGTGGTGATGGGAGCCTTCGACAGTGCTAATATCTGCGACCTTATAAGATTGTGAACACCTTAACAAAGAGGTACCAGTGAATTCTTTTTGATCTATACAGAGATGACTTTTAGCCATTTTTGCAGGCGCTGACGGACATTCCTTAGATAGGCTTAGGAAGGACCTAATTCACACACTTAGCTCCCTTGGGCTGAAGATTACAATGAAGACCAATCATACCAGTAATTCTGTAGACATTAAATTGGACCAGTTTATACAGGCCTATCGCAAAGCAAGGGAAAAGCTGTCATACATTAATACAGCTTTTGTCATATATTAATACACATACCTATCGTGTTCAAGAACTAGTAAATTAGTGAGAGGATTTGGAACTTGTCCTACAGTAAAGAAATTTTCGATGTCACGACCCCCTTTTTGCAATGAAACTTTGGCGTTTAGTGGGTTTAAGGACCGCATCTCTTATATACTCGACTCAAATACCCACAAAAGAAAGCAGCACCATAAATTAGTTTGGTTTGCTCCACCCTTCTCACCGAAAGTTAAGACTTGCGCAGGGAGGATATCACGTAGATTAGTGGACAAACACTTCACACAGTCGCATAAATACGGACGTTTGGTTAATAGACACGACTTAAGGATCTCTTTTGCGGTTGTGCCAGCATAAAAAGAATATTAGTGAGCACTCCTAAACTATGAGCAGAGACAAGATGCTCATGCAGGGTTAACAATGAGTGCGCACTGGATGGTTGATACAACTCCGAAGGTGTAGTGTATGAGACTGAGTTGGTGACCGGCACTGGCAACTATAGCGGCGGCGTTGACAGAACAACACTAGCAACAACAGTGGCGGCGATATCAATTGTAACAGCGGATTCAGTTACGTCAGCAGCGCATCACAAGCGGCAGTATGGTAGCAATGGCAACTGCAAATGCGTCCGGCTGTTATTTCTATTGCGTCTAACAGCCCCACCACCAGCGGTACCAGCAGCACCACCAACAGCGACAGCAGCAACGGGTCCGTCTGTAACAACAGCATCACCCGCAAAGCAATAACGACAGCAACAACAGCACACAGACACAGAAATATGTCCGCTTTCAGATTTCACTCTGTGCTATCCAGAAGTAGAATTATACGTACTTCCAGATTTGCGTTTGTGTTTCTGTAGTGTGTGAATAGATAATAAAAAAAAGTTGGAGTCAAGAGGAAAGAATACGGGTGGACATTTATTTGCAATCACTAAAATCGTTTCTACGCAACGTAGTTCTCCAGGCTTGCAGGTAATTCATTATGCAACAGATTCCCTGCATTATGAGACCTAGTTAAGTTTCCCCAGGTGATATATGAATTGTCTCCGTAAATTCAAATTCTTGGCTTCCAGAGCATCCTGTCTGTCGTGCCCTGGAGTTGGTAGTAGCCACTGAGTGTATCAAACTGCTTTGAATGTGTGGATGTAGTGAGATGGTAATTTTGTCACTGTTAAAGTGGTTGTTTTAAGGGATTAGCATTTGATTTCTTTCTTGTGTTGATTTGTTCTTCATGGTTGGTTACACTTGCGATTGTCCTTGACTGACCTTTAAGAACATGCCCATACGTAAACGCATATGCTCGTACACATATATATCCATATACATACTCATGCTCGGACACACACACACATTACGTTTATTTGTTTGCTTTGTAAGATTTCTGATGTGAAGTCATGTTTTGAAACAGATAGTGTGAGATTTGGAGATGGTCAAATTTTGTTTTTGCCAAATAACCACACGCAATATATACTCGTTCTTCACTTTCTTATTATTCTTATTTCAGTGTCTTTGTCTGAAATCTTTCGTCACACATCCTGTGCCTCCTTGAATGACTCTCGATCCCACGTGTCTCTTCTTGTTCTGTTTAGTCCATTCTAAACAAAATGTGACGTGAGATTTCAGACGAAGGATACTAAAATAAGAATAATGATAAAGATGAAGTAAAGAACGAATATAATGCATGTAGTTATTTGGAAGGGAAAAAAATGACCATCTCTAAAAACAACAACAGCAACAACAACAATAATAATAATAATAATAATAATAATAATAATAATAATAATAATAATAGTAATGATAATAATGAACAAAACTGTACAAATCCAAATATATGGTACCCTAGGCATAACACCTACATGAACTTCTAACTTGTTGTCTCTTGAGGTCTCTGGGTGAGACTTGGATCCAACTTGTACAAAAGCAAAACAAAAGTCAAACATAAAATAATAATAATAATAATAATGATGATGATATATATATGTATTATTATTATTATTATTATTATTATTATTATTATTATTATTATTATTATTATTATTATCATTATTATTATTCATGGATGTATTTAGAAAACAGAATTCTTGGTCTCAAATCACTTACACAGGATTTCTTTTGAATAGGTGTCACATAGACCCATACATACGATAAAACAAGTTTGTTGTTACATTTTTGTAAAATAAGCTTTTGGTTGCTTCTAGATTTGATTAGCAATAGATAGACCAATGATGAATCACTTCTATAGAATGTCAGCCTTATAAAAAGAAATATACCGATGACATGATGAAATGAAACTTTCAGAGTGAAGTGTCTCAAGACACAATGGAATACTAATATAGATATAAACTTGATAGAAATATTTCTAGCTTAATTCCTTGAAATCTCTGATAAAATCCTGTTCACTTGAAGCCAAGTTTGATAAAGACAGTGAATAAAAATATAGAATAAAATATGAATGCTATTTGTGCTCAGAAAAATGTGACGGGAGATTTCAGACGAAGGATACTAAAATAAGAATAATGATAAAGATGAAGTAAAGAACGAATATAATGCATGTAGTTATTTGGAAGGGAAAAAAATGACCATCTCTAAAAACAACAACAGCAACAACAACAACAACAATAATAATAATAATAATAATAATAGTAATGATAATAATGAACAAAACTGTACAAATCCAAATATATGGTACCCTAGGCATAACACCTACATGAACTTCTAAATTAATACCGAAAGTATGCAATACTCATACTTTATTTAGCAACAGGCTGTTAGAAAAGAAACGAAAGGTTTGAGGGTTCATATCACATCCCCAATGTTGTTGTTGATGTTGTTGGCACTCCGTCGCTTACAACGTCGAGGGTTCCAGTTGATCCGATCAACGGAACAGCCTGCTCGTGAAATTAACGTGCAAGTGACTGAGCACTCCACAGACACATGTACCCTTAACGTAGTTCTCGGGGGGAGATTCAGCGTGATTCAGAGTGTGACAAAGCTGACCCTTTGATTTACAGGCACAACAGAAACAGGAAAGAAGAGTGAGAGAAAGTTGTGGTGAAAGAGTACAGCAGAGTTCGCCACCATCCCCTGCCGGAGCCTCATGGAGTTTTAGGTGTTTTTGCTCAATAAACACTCACAACGCCCGGTCTGGGAATCAAAACCGCGATCCTATGACCGCAAGTCCGCTGCCCTAACCACTGGGCCATTGCACCTCCACACATCCCCAATAGTGTGTAGCCAAATTTACCTGCCTATAAATGAGATGAAATGCCTGTATAAATAATAGAATTGAATAACTAACGAGTGCTTAATTAGCTAGTAGTACTGAGATAAAGTTCATGCTCTAAACCTGTCGAAAGCTCCAGGATATTCTTCTTAAAGCTTTTGTTGAGGCTTCATCTCAAGAGTCAGCTACGGCTACTTATGAAATTGTAATTATTGTCTACCGATACAAATATTTAGCACCATAGAACCACATACTTCAGCGTTTCATCCAAATAACCGAGTTTGTAGCATTATCACTAATGCTAGGATGGATATATTTTTATTTATTTAATGCTTAGACAGAATAACTCATTTTAATGTTTTTTATTTTGTTATTTCTTTTCTTTCACTAATTGTTTCACCTAATTAGTTTATGAATGTTTGATATATTCCTTCAGCATTTGAATTTGCCAAATGACACAAAATATTACTGGTTGCTACTTGTAAAGTTTCAGAAAAAAATAAACAAGACAACTAATTAATAAAAGTAGAAAAGTAAAACAGTAGTTGTATTTGTTATGGAAGTGAAGTGGACATTTTAAATAGACTATTAGATTAGTTGGTTTTTTTTTTATATTTAGTACCAATGTAAAGGAAATTATTGTATGAGAGGGTAAAAATATTTCAGTTTTGAATGCAGCCATAATTGGTTTTATTTGAGTTACTTTCCTGAACTATTTCTGAACTATTGACATCTATCCACTACCTCTGAATACAAGTTTGACCTTTGCTATGAGATTTAATTCTAAATATGTAAAGTACTAGATTTGTAAATAATTTAATCTGAATTATTTGTTCCTTTGTGTGTTTCGATAAAACTAAATATAACAATGTTATTTATGGTGCAGTGTGTGGAATGCTGAACTCCATAATTCATGATGATAAATTTGGTGCCTCACATTTCTAAGTTGAAATCCCATGTGGTTGAAACTGCTCTTCATCCCTTCCAGAAAATCATTATAATTTACTAAATCCAGCCTCTGTAATAAACAATATCATGCCACTCTAAGAAACCTTTCACTTTTTGTTTTAGAACTTGGAGTTGAATTCTGAGCTTAAGTTGCACTTCATTAGATCTTTCCTTTGATGCTCTGAAGTTAAAGAATGAATAAAAATTAAACAAAATGATTAATATAGTCATAATATCCTTTTCTGTGAAAATATTACCTTGCATTTTGTTGGAAGAAATCCTGATTATTTAAACAGAAAATACAGAAAATACAAGCTTACATCAAACATTTCAAAATAGATTAAACTGAGTTGTTTGTCCAATTGCTTAAATAATCAGAAACTAAGATGGTGACTTCACCTTGGTCTCAGAGCAGAGACAGACTCTTTCTTCATCATGGAAAAAATTTGAATATTAAAATAGTAGGTGTAAAATAAACTACACATTGAACTTTTATGATATGGCTATTTGTCCTAAATGTTCATTTAGTTTATTCACTCTACAAAGTTTCAAGCCATTGTATTTATCTTTTATTATTTATTTTTTATTTATGTATGTCATTGAACTGCAGCCATGCTGAGGCTCTGCCTTGAAGGGTTTAGTTAAACAAATTTCCCCAGTATTTATTTTCTAAGTTTGGTACTTATACTGTTGGCTTCTTTTGCTGAAATGTTAAATCACAGGAATGTAAAAACTGGTTGTTAAGTGGAGGGGTGAAAGAAGCACAAACACAAAGACACACACACACACAAGTACAAAGACATGCACACACACACAAGTACAAAGACATGTACACACACACACACACAAACACACACACACACTCATACACACACTCACACACACATATGTTCATAAAACAGGCTTCCACAAAGTACTAATTTACTTTCAAAACGTAAGTCATTCTTAGGCTATAGTAGAAATTACTTGCCCAAGGTGTTATGCAATGAGTATGAACCTAAACCAAATGGTTACAATGCACACTTTTTAATTATACAGTCATGCGTGTTCATTGCTATACTCCCTGGAGTACAAAAAGATGCAGAAGTTGTATTTGAATGGAATTCTTAAACTGTGAGTAGATGAGGCTGCCTTTTGTGAAGCACATCTTTTTGACAGGTCTCAGACTAAACAAACGATTGTCTTGCACTGAACAGATTCTACGTTTGGGCATGCATTACCTAGAAAGTAGTCAAGTGTTCATTTCTACCCTGCACTGAATGCCTTTCAACAATCAGTTATTGAAGAGTATTTGTAAGGAAGTATATGGCATGAAAGATGTGTATGACATATATTAGGAGTGATGTATTTCACAAATATTTTAGGCAAAATATAATAAACAATTTTCTAAATTCTTTGGCTGAGAACATAACATAAGTGGATAATCTGTAGTATTCATCATCTTCTGTTAACTCTCTACAAAGCTCGGGTGAGGCTCAGTAAGGTGTTGTTCCCTCATCTGAGACAGTGCTTCTGTTACATACACAGACAGCATAAAACACATCCAGATAAAAGCTACTTAACTTATTCACATGAAATTACTTTCCATCATGCTCCAGCCTTTGGCATACAGACACCAGTCTTCTCTTTGTCGTTTCTGCCACGGCTGTCCTGGCCAGTATTCTTTGAAAGTACTTGTCTCTTTCCTTCAACATTTAAATACTCTCATTTCACTTATCTCTCTTCTTTTCATTACTTGTATTATATCTACTTTCAGACATGACACTAACTGTTATCTGGTCCTTCTTTCTCTGATGCTGGTTCCCTGGAATCCCCTTCATACAGATTCTTTTCATATAGCCATTAAGTTGCAGCTCTTCAAGAGGAACATTAAACATGTCTGTTCCACTGGTCTCAGAATGTTTGCAAAGACCTGCAGCGCAGTCACTTCCTCAAAGCTAAAACAATGACTCATAACACAACATAAAGACTAGTTAGCTTAAATAAATAAAAAAATTGCCCTCCTGTTATCTAATAATTTGTGGGTTCATGGGGAATACCTTTTGTTGTGTGTACAACTTATCTGATTATTTTTTGTTCATATTATTATCAGAAATACCCTACCATATTACCATGGTAAATGTGATTGCTACATCAAACAAGTTTGTAAAGTTTATACAATTGCATAAGCTGGGGGATTCTATTTCCACTCAGTAGCTTCTGCATTTGTCATTTGGAGAAATGTATGGCAGTAAAGAATGAAATAACTCACTCAAGTAAATTCTATTTAAGATAGGTGAAAGCATCATTTTTTTTTATCACATAAGAGGAAAAGTAACACCCACAACATAACACCCATTTTCCTCACCTCGTTGGCATGATTTGCTTCTGTTTCATTGTTCCTTGCGTGTGTGTGCATGTGCATGCACACGTCTGTCTGTATAGAAGTAAATAAAGAAATTATTACTACTGGAATGGCAACACATATGAATTCACAGAAATATACTTAATATAAAAGTTTATAGCACATGGTTCACGTGATAAAAGAAAAATAAAGCATAGTTATGTGTTGTTTGTAACGTATAGAAAAGTTTGAAAATATAACTTTTCTCTTAAATCATAACCGAGGCAAACTGTTTATAGCTAGTACACTGTTGACAAGATGGCAGTCATCAAAAACTAAGAAATTTTAATTGTAATCGAAGTAGAAGACAAAATAGAAAAGACAGCAGGACATAATGTGAAAGCTGCAAGGAAGGGAAAGAATAAAAATGGCTGGTATTTATAAAAGAAGTTCACAAAGTAATATTTACCTAGTCAACTATTATTATCTATCCCATTAGTTCAGTGGGAACAAATTGCGATACACAGTTGAATTAACAAGCTTACTCACCAAGTTGTAGATATGCCAGACAATAAAGTAAAAGTAGATATTTTGCTGGCTTCTAGGAATTAGTTATGAATTTCAAAACAATGGATGATGCAACAGAGCAGTGAAGAGAAATGGTAGAGAAGGAACAAACTGTGTCCAAGCTCTTGGATATGGTTGAGTTGTAAATGTGTTACCATTTATGAGCTCACTGATACTTATGTTCATAACTTTGGATATGCTTAAAATATTTTTTATAATTTTAACTATAAGAATAAATGGAAAGAAGTGATATATATATATATATATATACTATATGGATCTCTCTTAGAATTGGAAGACACTTCTAATAATTTCAGTAAGTTTTATTAGCAAATACAAAAACATGAAACTTACTCAACTAATATCAGATGTATAAATGTCAACAAAGGTATATCAAATGTTTCTATGAATATTATCCAATATAAATTATCAGAATATTCTTTCTGTAATACTTCTTAGAGAAAATATAATTTTAAATCCATTGTCATCATGTGTAAGCATTTGGTGGATTTAGTAAAGTGAAGCTATATAAGTGATTCAAAATAAGTGATTATAGGGATTTCACAGGGAAATTTCATGAAAGTAAAACATTTGATGTGCTAATTTTCGAGAACTATTCTCAAAAACTATCAGATCTCTTATTATTATACGCACATATTACTGCAGCCATTATTATATGTTAAGTATATATATATATATATATATACACACACACATACAGACATTACTATAAAGTGTAATGTCCACACTGTAAAGAGATATGGCATTAGGAAGAGCATCCAGCTGTAAAAACCATGCTAAAGTAGACATTGCAGCTCGATGCAGTCCTTGGACACATTGAATTGTCAAACTGTTGAACCCTTACTAGCATGGAACATGGACGTTAAATGATGTTGATGATGATGATGATGTGACAGTAACTGTGACCTTTTCAGAAGTAAAGTTTCAACTCTGTATTCTAACATTTAAAATAATTTGATAAAGAAGCAATTCCACAGAAATAAACACAATGAGCAGTGTTTCATTACTTCTCAACTCATGAGAAGGCTTATAGTATCTAAAGCCATTCCACTTCTTCCCAACTTCAGCTACATAAATTTTAGAATACCCCTAGTTCCTAAAACTCATTTTTTTTCACTGCTATCTCTAGAAAAAAAATCCACATATAGTATAACATACTTTTTTACCTGACTGGGTGTAGAAAAAGACAGAGAGAGCTAACGGTCTTTGCAGGTCATCTGAGACCAGTGAGACTAATACCATTAACATTCAGCTTAAATTGTTTCAAGTTGAGACCTCCAGGAAAGACACTAACATCCCAGGGATAGAAGAACTGAGTTTAGTAGTTAGTACAAAGCCTGTGAGATTGGACATAACATGGGTGATGAGAATTGGAGAGATGAGTGAATTAGGAGTACTTGACTGGAGTAAGCTATTATGGTAGCAGCAGAGAAAGAAGAGAGAAGAGACACCTTGTCTGTGGGCCAGTGACTGGAGCATGTTTGCGAGTCACTTCTTGTTAATAAGTTGAGTGGCTCTCTCTGGATGTGGCTTAAGATATCACTGTGTGCAGGAGTAGCATTGTCCCAGCTGTAGGAGCAAAATACTGCATTGTGCACCTCACTTGAGCTGCATTTTAATAAAAGATTGGATGGCCATGGCTGGAATATCTTTGATCATAGACCTTTTGGATCAAGTATGTCTTGGGGTACATCAAACTCTTTGCCCTTAGTGAAAATCTTATTACATCACTTGTATCAGTTTAGAGGTCTGCAAATAAGCACTCCTCTATCAATTCATTACCAAATAGATCTACAGAGTTATAAAATATTGACTTCAAGAAAATATTTCAATACGAGAAACACCTGTAATCTCTTTATTACAAATACAGGTTATGAGTTATTAAACATAATTTCCAACAGAATGTTTGAATTTATAGAATGATTCAAGGGGGGGAAAAAATGGAAACTAAGCATGAAGTTCTTTGAAAGAATAACAAAGACCTTACCCATTTAAGTGGATTGTTTTGTCACCTGAATAACAAAAGCATTTTTTATTATCAATTATGTCATACGTATTATCATCATCATCATCATCATCATCAACATTTAATATCTGTTTGCCATGCTGGCATGGGTCGAATGGCTTGACAGGAACTGATGAGGCCAGGGGCTGCACCAGGTTCCATAGTCCAATTTGACTTAGTTTGTATCGCTGATACCCTTCCTAATGCCAACCACTCCACAAAGTGTCCTGGGTACTTTTTATGTGGTACCATCACCAGTGCTTTTTATCTGACACCAACACCAGTACCTTTTACATGGTGCCAAGCATCCACACCTATGCTTTTCATGTGTCACTTTGGTTTTAGGATCTCAATTCTGTTGTGATGGCCAGATCTTCTTGAGTACAGCAATACACCACATATTTTGCTCCTCTGTCATCTCCTTTGTAAGGTTCAGCATTTTGAGATCAACCTTCAGTACTACATCCCATGTCTTTTGGGGTCTCCCTCTTCCAAAACTTTCCTCCACTTTAAGTGATTGGCACTTCTTTATACAGCTGTCCTCATCCATAGAGGAAAGGAAGCTGGCAGAATAATTACAGCATTGGAAAATTCTGTTGAAGTCAGTTTTACCTTTCATTCCTCTGGGATTGCTAAAATAAAGTACAGGGGTCAATAGTATCAATTAAACCTACTTCTCATTAAGTGCAGCTAATTGATACAAGTAGAAACCATTAAGTTATAAATATGGATATGTTTATGTGAATATTAGTTTGAGTGTCTGAGTCCCAGCTCATGTTGAGTATCTTGTCTTGAATAAAATTATCTTTTCGAGAACGTTGCCAGTGCCGCTGGACTGGCTCCTGTGCAGGTGGCATGTAAAATACACCATTTTGAGTGTGGCCGTTGCCAGTACTGCCTGACTGGCCTTCGTGCCGGTAGCACATAAAAGTACCCACTGCACCCTTGGAGTGGTTGGCGTTAAGAAGGGCATCCAGGTGTAGAAATTCTGCCACATCAGACTGGAGCTTGGTGTAGCCATCTGGTTTACCAGTCCTCAGTCAAATCGTCCAACCCATGCTAGAATGGAAAGCAGACATTAAACGATGGTGTATAGATTTTGTGAGTTGCATTTCAGCTGAGAAACAACAAGGTTTATTTGTAGTTTACTGATATTTGCATTGTTTGCGAATGACAATATAATTAATAGCTTAAAGCATATTTACTGACTTACATATCATAAGCACTGATATCAGTACACACACATACATATAAGCACATTTATAGGTCTACACATACACACATACACATATACATTCATACTGACAGACAGTCAATCAGCTGCTCTGCAAATATAAACAGCTCTTCAAAAGTCAACAAGAAGGAGGTCAAAATATGCAGCTCATTTATCCTGATTATAAATTCACATTTATGCCAATAATTGTTGGTGCATTTGGTTGTGTCAGTAAATATCTGTGACAATCTAGAAAAGCTAAGATTTTCAGATAAAGAAAAAGACTGACTAATGTACATTTTACAGATACAGTCTGTAAGTGGAACAGTAAAAGTATGCAAGACTTTCTAAAGTTCAATATAAAATATGTATTGTTGTTATCCAAATTTGCGCAATGGGTCCTTGTTTCTTTGTTAGGAGCCAACTTCATTCTTGCAAGAAGAATTCTATGGATTAGAAAAGGAGAGAAAAGGGACACACAGTCTTGCAGACATAGATGAAACAAAGTATTGTTTAGGAGAACAAAATAAAACGTGCTCTTTTGTGGGAGTCATGTGCCCACTTATTTTGAGAGAAAAATACAAGCAGAAGAGAATATCTGTGGACCAATTAGGTTCGCAACCTAAAATATACTTGCAAATTTCATGCCAGTTATTGGAATGAAAGGACAAGTACTAACTAGCCTTGATTAGAACATGGCAGATTCTTTAGAAAAGAATGTAAACCTACAATTCATACAATATAGATAATAATGATTGCTAGGACAACAAATATTTGTGAATTATTCTTAACGTTTAAAGGTATATGGTTGTAAAAGAGAAGACCAAAATATGAAGAACTCTTTTTAAAAGTCTTTTATATTTAAACTTACTACCGAACCACTGAACAACAGAATAAACTCTATAACTGCTAATTGAGAAGAGAAAGCAAGAACACAGATATATAAATACATACACACACAGATGTCGGTGAATACATTAAAATATATTAACATTGGAACATGAATGTTTTTTTCTTTTCTCAATTTTTGTTAGTTTCTAGCTTTAAATTGCAATTTACCAAACAGGTTATTAGCAAGGGCTTGTAGTAAATCAATTGATATAGATCTTTAAAAAAGTATCTTTAGACAACTGTACTTGATTAAAATTTATTAAAATTATTTTACAGATGAGAATCAAAAAGCTTATTTGAGCTGGTCTTCAGATACCAAGATAGATTGTTACATTGACAGATATAGTAAACGATTTAGTTTGATTAGTAAGCAAGTACACAATAATAGATATGTATAGAAATGTAGGTAGACATTCAGATAGAGAGAAATACAAAGCTGCAATTTTGCCCATTACAATTAAGTGGTAGCCTGAAACCAGAAATAAGTGACAGACATTTCTCAAGAAAGCTTACATTCAGCCTATTATTATATCTACTTGACTTGGTTCAATTCTCAGTTAATCAGCCTCTACACCATGTCATTAATATGACACAACTCAGATACTAAGGAGTGAGCAAATATCAGTTGGGAATCCACTGAAGAATCTCTTCTCTACTTGGAGAAAAGATAATTAGAAAGTTCAGCAGCAGCAAGTAATTGACGTATTAGCAAGCTAATTAAGGTTCCAGCCAAGACAGACATTTTGAAACTTATGAGCAATGTGTTATGTGATTGGGTATTTTAAAATATGATGATGGACAGAACATATCAACTTAGAACGGTTATATATTATTATACACACACACACAGAACAGTTATATATATTACACATACATTCATACATACATATATATATATACATACATATATATATACATACACACACATATATATATATATATATATATATATATATATATATATATATATATATATATATATATATATATATATATATATATATATATATATATATACATATACACATACACACACATATATAAAAATACACACATACTTACATGCACACATGCATACACACAGACATATGCATACATACATACATACAGTACTTTAGTATGTATGGTGTAGAGATTGAAGAAATAATCTTTTCTACTCTCAGCACAAGGACTGAAATTTTGGGAGAGACAGGAGCCAGTCGATTAGATCAATCCCAGTGTGCAACTGGTACTTAATTTATCGAACCCGAAAGGATGAAAGGCAAAGTCAATCCAGGCGGAATTTGAACTCAGAACATAAAGACTGATGACATGCCACTAAGCATTTTGCCCGGCATGCTAACATTTCTGCCAGCTCACCGCCTTAGGTTGGAGAAATATTGCATCATTAATGTACCATTTTGTTGGAAGTGTTGGATAAATCAAGTTAACACAGCTGACTTACTGAAAACATTCATAAAGTCACTGTTACATAATTATTAAACTTCTGATTGTAACCTATTTTATCAAATTTTATGAATATATATTCTTTCATATATTCTGGATACCTTTCCTGACGCCAACCACTCCAAGGGTGTAGTGGGTTCTTTTACATGCCACCGACACGAGGGCCAATCAGGCGGTACTGGTAAGGGCCACGCTCACAATGGTGTTTTTTACATGCCACCTGCACAGGAGCCAGTCCAGCGGCACTGGCAAGAACCTCGTTCGAATGTTTTTTCATGTGCCACTGGTACAAGTGCCAGTAAGGCAACGCTGGTAACGATCACACTCAAATGGTGCTATATACGTGCCACTGGCACAGAAGTCAGACAGCTGCTCTGGCAATGATCACGCTTGGACGGTGCTCTTAGCGCTCCACTGGCACAAGTGCCAGTCATTGAATTTGGTTCAATCACGATTTCGATTTCACTTGCCCCAACAGGTCTTCGCAAGCTGAGTTTAGTGTCCAATGAAGAATGTAAAAGGAAATAACTAAGTACAAAACACTCTGCCTTTCATTGGCCTTAAAACATATCCATATGTATATTAACACTTGTCATATATGCAATAGAACTAAGTAAATGAGTAAGCTTTTACAAAATCGTTTGACCTGCTAGATATATCAGCCAGCACTCTCTCAAGTTACCTAAAAGAACAAGTGATACTTTAGGTAGTGTAGATATGCAATGTCTTAGAGAAGTATCATATGGTTGTGTCTGTCATACCTTTGACCATAAGGGTTTAATAAAAACAAATTTGAGCACAAAAGAAAGAAATAGCAAGAATAGAGTTATGTAAAAATTACAAAATACAGAAAATAAATGAAATGAAAATGTTTTTTTTTCTACTCTAGGCACAAGGCCCGAAATTTTGAGGGAGAGGTCAGTCAATTAGATTGACTCCAGTATGCAGCTGGTACTTAAATTTATTGACCCCAAAATTACAAAATACAGAAAATAAATGAAATGAAATCTTTCTTTTCTACTCTAGGCACAAGGCCCGAAAGTTTAGATCGACCCCAGTATGTAACTCTTGCTTAATTTATCGACCCTGAAAGGATGAAAGGCAAAGTCGACATTGGTGGAATTTGATCTAAGAACGTAAAGACAGATGAAATACCACTAAGCATTTTGCCTGGCATGCTAACGTTTCTTATTTCTTTATTGCCCACAAGGGGCTACACACAGAGGAGATAAAGAAGGACAGACAAAGGGATTAAGTTGATAATATCGACCCCAGTGTGTAACTAGTACTTATTTAATCGACCCCGAAAGGATGAAAGGCAAAGTCGACCTCGGCGGAATTTGAACTCAGAACATAGCAGCAGACTGCTAAGCATTTCGCCTGGCGTGCTAACGTTTCTGCCAGGTCACTGCCTTTATGAAATGAAAATGTTGATAAATGAATGACTCAATGAAAATAATATGAGCTACTGCATAATAATTAATATAATTTTGATTTCAAACAGAGACTCATGAACTTTATTCATATCTTATTTTATGGAACACTAAATGATAAAACACAGAATTGATGTCAGTGGGATTTGAACCTTGAACATAAAGGTACACATTTATTAAATATCACAAAGGCATTTTGTTGGTTACAGCACTGGTTCTGCTCTAATAAACAAAATATTTATTTCTAAAATAGCTGCAAGACCTTAAATCTTCAAATATAACAGGGATATGTATAGATAACTGGCACTTTATTTTATCAACCATGGAAGGATTACAGACAAAGGTAACCCTGGCCAAATTTGAACTCCGAGCATTGGTAATAATAATATGTAATGCATACAACAACACTATTTTCTTCTCATTAAAAAAGTGAATCAGCCTTTCTTGCTGTAAAATAACGCAAATTTCATTTTTTAAATTTTTTCCTATTTTTATTATATATATATTTTAGATATTTATTTCAGTTGTTTTTAACTTTTCTTTTTACTTTTCATTTTTTTAATTTCAATTTTAGTGTTAATATTGAGAAGTGCACATGTATACAGACATATGGTTTTGGAATTCGTGTGATTCAAATGAATTGTAAGAAATGTATTTTACATAAAAAGAAAGGTAAAGAAACAGTGACTGATAGCTAAATCAATAAGCTATACAACAAATAAAATAAGTAATGGTTTTTATCATGATCTAAAAGCATTAACTCTCAGTAGCCCAGTTCCTCTAGCTGAAAATTTGCTCCACAAAGAAACTTATGTGTGATGTTATGACTTGTTTTAACTATTCTCATAGGATAGTACTTTTCCTATGACAATGGACATGTAACTTAAGATGATGAGTATGATTTGAGGAAAATTTGACTGCTACTTTTAGCAGGTTGAGTAACTGCAAAAGGGCTCTGTCATTGGCTCGTATCACAGCAATTGATTTAGCTGGAGTGAAGGGAATTATAACTAGCAGCAACAGTAGGATTATAGTAAGTCTGATGATGAATATGATTAGGATAATTATAATGAGAGTTGGGTAATTATTAAAAGAAAGATTATGGTGATGAAGATAATGGCTGTAGTTATCTGTTGATAGTGTTCATGATAATAAGAATGATGGGGATGGTGATATATTCCAGATGATGGTGATAAGGAGGGGAATTAGGAAGAGGAAGTGGTTTATGACTGAAGTATAATGATGAATACTGAGATTGAAGTAATGATGACGATGTGACAGGGGGTATGTTGGTGCTAATGATTCTTGTGTTGATGGAACTAATGATGGTGATTGGCTTAATTGTAGTAGTATTAGTAGTAATGGTCAGGTTTGCAGTGATAATGATTGTGAAATAAAATCTCTGAAGTAGAACTAGAGTGTTCTACATACCATCACTAATGAGACATGCTGATACAATGCTAAATATATACTTATATATATGTGTGTGTGTGTGTGTGTGTGTGTATGTGTGTGTGTGTGTATATATACATAATTATATATATATATATATACATATATATA
>NC_068984.1:27602714-27612431 GCF_001194135.2 Octopus bimaculoides
TATATATATGTATGCACACACAATATTCATATATGTATATATATATTTGTTTGTATATGTATTTATATATATATACAAACACGTACATACATATATACGTGTGTGTGTGTGTGTGTGTGTGTGAGGTGGGACACCACAAAGTTAGGCAACAGGCTAAATTAAAATAAATGAACCATTGAAATACAATGACAGAAATCTAAAATATGGGGCTTGTTGTGGAATATAAAAACAAACAAATAAAAAGAGACAATTGAAAGTTATTGGAATAAGTCACCAGAAAATTAGAAAACTTTTATCTGAGACTTGATACCAATTAATGCAGGAAATTATAATTGCCATTATTATTATTATTATTATTATTATTATTATTATTACTATTATTATGATTATTATTATTATCATTATTATTATCTGTATACACAGAATGAGTGTTGATTACTAGAAAATGAAAATTTTATATATTTCCATCATGTTTGAAGGCTTTGGATAGACGAGACGGTGAGTGAGGATTTTGTGGTTGGCCAGCTTGTTAAGAAGAGCAACTAAATACTTTATCTTGAAAAGGCATCTGCAGGACACATTAAAAAAGAGGACTAAGATATGGCTAGAACTCTTTGATTTATTATTATTATTATCATTATAGAGAGCAGTACATACTATTAAAGTGACACTGGGTATTATTTTTATTATAATTATTGTTATTATTATCATTGCATTTTTCTTTTTTCATTTCTATTACTATTTCTTGCTGAGTGTTTTCCCCAAATTATCATATTATTATGCATTATTATCATTATTATAAGTTACTGTGATAAAACATGCTTTTGCTTCAGAATTGTTATCATTTTAGCATTTTGTCAGGTGATACTACATTTAAGATTAATTTTATCTGAGCCTTTTGCATAAAGACATAGTAATCCATTGTTTGTGTTTTCCTACATTTAGCAGAAGATATTAATTTATGAAAAAGTTCTTCCACTCATATATTAGCATCATGACTACTCAATGCATAAAATCCCAGCAAAATGTGAACATAAGCAAACACTTTAATAGACAGTAAGCACCAGAAAAAAAAAAAAAAGATAATTTTAATTTCTCAGCAAAATGCACTTCTGTCACAAGTAAAAAAATAATAATCTGATAGAAAATAACATCATTTTTAATAATTTCAATGAATAATGACAACAACAACAACAACAATACACACATTTTGTCAAACTAGAAAAATGAATGGAAAAATTGAATTTAGTGACAAAGAAGACAATTTGAATGCTACCTCTAATAGACATGATCTAAATACAGATTATCTGTCAGAAAAAGAAGTTTGCTTTACAGAGGTATGTGACAAAATAAGGTGTATCCATACTTCAGTCCTTTAATTAACAGTGACAAGAAATATAAATCTGTAACTCTCTATCTCATAAAACACAAGACTCTTTCTTATGCCCATTACAGATAAACTAATTGATCTTCAGAATAATATTTCCTTCATCAGATGAGGCAAAGCATATAGAACTCTGAATAGAATTCAAAACTGAAAATGAAGTAAAAATATCTAGTTGAATTTGTACATCACATATCTGTCGGGAGGTTCATGTTTTAGTACTTGGAGTGGCATAGTGCAATGGGCAATGTAAAGAATATTGGTAATGACAATGATCTTTGGTTTGTTGTTCTTTTTGTAGCACAGTACAGAAATGGGATAAGTAGTGAGGTAACCAGGGATCATAAGTAATTATATAGGGTCTGCATTGACATACAAATCCCACTTATCCACCACCACCCATTGCCAAACAAAAGGTCTCTCTGGAGCTGCATTCTGCCATGAATGCAGAAAAAGCAATGTGACTGGGTGTTTAAGGAATGACTGGTTGCTACTAGTCAGTAATATAAAGCAGTAAGAGTCACTTGAAGGATCTACAGCCACTGAAAGAGATTGTCTACAAGCAAGGAAGCTAATAACCAGAAAATTGAGCACCAAGAAAACAAGATCCCTTCCATTATTACAAACTCATTGTCACAAGATGATGGGGACGAAAGTGAATGTTGAATTTTTCTCTCACCTTGTCTTCAGGGTGGAGCTATCTATTATTTATTTGATTCTATTACTAGCTGCATACTTTTGTGAACTACATCTACCAACATCATGAAATACCTTTGAGCCCCCAGAAACAGCTGCCAGATTTGTAACACCATACCTTCTCCCCTTTAATTTTCTGTCTCCTTGTATTCTGTGTAAGTTTGCTCTGTTAATATATAAATATCTAAATATAAGTAAAAAATTATTATTAAAAAAAATAACAGTTTATACCAGTGGCCAGCATGCGTGAAAAACGTCTAAGGACTGCAAATTATATCCAAATATATAATATAAGAGGGCAGCCACTAAGTGGTTCCCTTACATGCTGAAAGTAGACACCACACAGCCACTCCTACGCCTATATATTTGGAATTTACAAAAAAAAAAAAACAAGCAAAAGATGAAGATGTGTGTAAACAACAAACAGGTGTATTAGTTTAACGCTCAGGAAGGTGAGAAAGTCTTTTACATTTCGAGCCTACGTTCTTCAATATATATATATTACATACAGTGACTTATTCTTAACAAAATGAAGTTTCATTTCATGAGAAAGATTATTCTCAACTACTCTCATGTATTTTATAGCATAAAACTTTAAATGTTTTAAAGCAGTGTGCTTTTATATTTACCATGATTATGTACATTCAAAAGTGGAGAGAACTCTCTTGTCAGAAATATTATCCCTATAGATAAGGATAACACACTAACCTTTGTTCCATAAGGGTCTAAACTGACTTGTTTCATCAGCCACAAACACTGAAACTATCATTCATAGTCTATTAAGAACTACTGTTCTTATATAAAAATAGCATGTAATAAATTTGTTGGTGTATGAAGCTTTGGCAAATTGAAATTGATTAAAGGCACACTCGAAGCAGTTATAACTAAAATAAAGCTATGTACATTTATATTTGACATGTTCATAAACATGAGAAGACCATCAATGTTGTAACTGTCTCAAAAGAAACATTTGCTTCATGGATAATGTGAGTGAAAACACAGAGTTACACCATGAATGACATTATCATTAAGCTTCATCAACTGCTTACATTGGGTTCATCATTCACAGCCCCCTAAATTTGTCCTTCCACAATGAAATACAAGAAGCAAAATTGTCAAGAGTATGTACAAGTAAGGTCAGGTCTTTTGACACTTCCAAATAATACTTTTATAAACAATGTTTTACTTTCACATAGCACAGCTTTTCGCATATGTATGCAAACATCTTTGGCTACTTTCCTTGTTTCAGTTAACTTGCCCACTTGTCTTTCAACTGTAGCCATTCTTCCATCCCAATAACTAATCAGTCTTGGTTTAATCTTCATGTTGTGCCTATTATTTTTTTCATGTCTTTGGTAGGTTAGCTGTAAGTACTTTATTGAGTCTTCTTACCCAGACTGGCCATTTTAATAGTCTACATTTGACTGTTTAAAAAAAAAGCATTTAATGATTTAATCAGAAAAAGGATGATACTATTCAGTGCCTCTGTGTTTGGTACAAAGAAGGGAGGAAGTTACCCTCTGACTACAAACGTGATCCAAAGGCCTCTATTAAAGTGAACTCCATTAAAATCAACCAAGGGAAGTTAAGTATTCCGTAAAATTAAATCTGATCTTTTGAATTATCTCATTGGTATTCAGAAGCAAAGTATAGTCTCATATCATTATTGTTATTTAACAATGCAGTTCCTAGATGTTATCAGGCTTTATACACATTAATATTTTGTTTCTGATCCATTTTTATTTTGATTAAACTGAGTTAATCATTGTATTGTTGTTATATATTTTAGCATAATCAGTCTTGCAAAATATTCTATGTCAGATGCTTCTAACTTCTGCTCCTGATTTTATAACTTTCTAATGCCTAATTTAACTTCTAAGCTGTATGTCTTACACATTTATTCTCAAATGTTAATAACAGAAAAAGTTTTCTTTCTATCTTGGTTGTAAAATATCTCTTTTAACATTTGGAAACTTTGTAGAATGTTGTCTTTATAATGCTTGTGCTTTAGTTCCTCTGAGTTCTTCTGCAGTCACCTTTCTAGATTTTACAAGATTTCCTTCCGTGTACTATTCATTCTTTTTCCATTCATTCTCTCTCATCATGTTTCACTCTACACCAGCTCTGAGCATTACAGTTATTTCCTGGTCTTTCTGTCTTTCCCTTTCTGTCTCTTTCCCTCTCTCTCACTTTCTTTCCCTCTCTCTTAAATGTCATACTTAATCAATCCACATTTTCATTGTCATACAACTTGCAACTCTAACTTTGTTATCTAATATAAGTCTTTTATACTCTAGACACCTTAATCACTGTCTTGTCTTTTCATTAATAATATTCCATTACTTATTTACTCATCAAAATCTTGCCCTCCAGGATCCTCTTTATAATTTTTTCCTACCTCTCCAAAAGTGAATTGCTATAGTATCACACTACAGTATATGGCTTACAATAAATGTTTATAATGTTAGTTTTAACAAGTCTTAATTCTGATTTCAATTATTATGATATATTATTTTCAGGTTTTTTGTTTCTTCATTTTGCAAACATCCAAGAATTATACAGTCTTCTTTATTTTTTGTAACTGTTAATTCCATTCTTTATGAGTACTTAAACTCCTTATGCTTTCACCATTTTTATACATATAAAGGAAATCAGTGCCATTTTGTCCCTTTCATCTGCTTCTAGCTACCTTGCACTGTCATAGGCTACTTTGAGAAGGGTACAAGTTTTCTAGTTTACTATTTTAACATTACCCCTTTAACTGCAAAATTAGATTTCATTGTTATTCTAGTAATGCTGTTAAATACTTATCAAAAAAATTACAATTGGTATTTTCTGCAAGTCACGTTGCTTTGATAAACATGACGTGTTTCAACAAAAAATAGTTTCAAACATGACTTTCCTCAACAAAATATTGATTAGTATATAAATCTGTTTTCTGCCGTCAACGGTAATGAAATTTTGAGTGGATATATATCTGATTTCTGTAATAAAAAGAATAACAAAGAGACTATGGCTCATTTGACAGTGGGGCAGAATATTATCCATGCATTTCTTCAAATAATATGTTGATTAGTACCAGAGTCTTTGTAAAGCAAAATAAAACTAAAGAATAATTTTACTTTGCAGAATTCCCTATATCACCGAGATTTCATACCTTGCTTAGTTTGCTTTTTATTATCCACAAACACAATCTTGTGTACTTTTAGCATCTCATTTATTAAATCACACTCACTCTGGTACAATTATTTATTTGTAAACACATAATATGCATCTAGCCATGATGTATAGTATTATTCCAGAGGAGTGATATAGTATGTACATATTAGTTCATCACTATGATTAGAGGTACTCTTGAATTCACTCTTTTATTCTTTATTCTATTATATTTGATTGACTAGTGTTAATAGTTCTTCTACTTGTGCTTGTTTTGAATTTGCTGTCTGATATCTATAATATTCTGTCACATAATCTGTAAAGTCAAAACTATATATATTTTGTTTTTATATACTCTAGCAATTATTATTACAACACTTCTACCATCACTATAAGTGACTCAATCATTATTATTACAATTATTGTTGTATATTATATTTGGTTTTCCTACTTGGCAAGAATTCTCATCATCTACTACTCTTAAATAACATGTCACCATCAAGCAGTAATTAAAAATATCCTTTTATCTCTTTTGTTGAACAGAATGCAAGGATATTTATTGTTACACCAATTTTCTTGGCTTCTCATTGTTATTAATGAAGATGATTCAACAAAAAAGAGTTTTATTATTTTTAGTGGATTTTCCAATAGAGTTTTGTCTTTTATCTCCTGCATCTTCTTTGTTATTCCTTCCTTTGCTATTGTTATCATCAGTTATTGTGATCGTTGACCTTGTTTTAAATTAGATTATTACTATTACTATTACTATTATTATTATTATTATTATTATTATTATTATTATTATTATTATTATTATTATTATTATTATTATGTGTCTATATCAAATCACCCAAACAACAAGAGATTTGTTAATCTCAAATGTTTGTTTGTGAGACTAGAAACACTTTGAAATACTGAAAATTGTGTTAGTACAATTCATAGAAAATATTTGATAGGAGTCATGTCAAGAATATCCGTGTTGCAACTCCTAAAACTAGATGGAAGAAGACAAATAGGACTAACAACTGAGTAAACTGTAATGCCTACGATCTTATTTGCAATTTTGACAGTATTTTGCACTTGGTACCTTTGTTTTGATAGACCTGAATTTTAAAATTACATGACAAATGTGCAAATAATTAGACAACGAAATAGTGTTTGAATTTTCTAAGAATTTAATACAAATCCAGGGACATCAATCATACTTTTACTTCGCGCAAATATCCAGAAACGTTCTGAGTTGTCCCATTCCATGCTCAGTCAAAGCATAATGCTAGGTTGATTCTAATATTTTTTCTTAATTTCTATGTTTAACCTTACTGTAGTCATGAGGTGATATAAAAAAAAGTTCCTGGACTAGTTCTGTAGCGTACCAACAGATGGCAGCACACAGTTGTGTGTGCAATGAGAGCTAGCAGTGACCTTCATGAGGCAGTGTGCAGAGTGACATTGCTGTGTTTACTTTGCAAGTTATGAAGTTTGTGTTTTTGCGATCATGTGTTTGTTATAGTTTGAGATTTTGTCATGGACAGAAAGTTGGAAGAAAAACCCAACGTAAAATTTTGCCTTAAATTTGAGAAATCTGTCAAAGAGACATTGAGCATACTTCAGCAAGCTTATGGCGACAAGGAAATGTGTCATATGCAATGATTTGTGTGGCACAAGTGCTTCAAAAGTGGAAGAACGTTCCTGTAAGCTGATAAGCGATCTGGGAGACCTGCCACAAACATCTCCACATTTTGTCCATTACCTTTCTAATTTTTTTCTACCTGTTATAACCTTTCCTGTTGTTTAACTGTCTGTCTCTTATTCCCCTCATTGAATTTGTGCTATTTTACACACACACACACATACACGCGCGCGCACGCGCACGCGCGCACACACACACCACACACACACACACACACACACACACACACACACACACACACAATCATGCAAACACACTCATGTTGCAAAACTAACATACATGCTTCATCTTTAATATATCTATATATTATTTTATGTCTACATAAGTAAATATTTATAGAAAGCAATATATAAATGTGTAGATGCATCAAAAAACATACCCACAAACATATATATAAGTATATAGACAGGTAAATAATACTGATACATAGATGTTGCCAAAAGAAGTTCCAGTGGGAGAAAATGAGTAGCCAAGATCACATTAGTATGTGAAAATAGAAATTTGCCAAATGAGACATTAGAGCCATAGAAATAAGATCTACCAGAATTTAACAGGCGTATAATTTCTGAGTAACAAGTTTATACTTTTAGCAATAAATCGTTATTAATAGATGTTTCATTCTGAAATATTTTATGACAAAATAGAAATTTTGATAGCTATATTTTTGACACTAAATCTAACAAATTAATTAACTTAATATGTATATTAACTTAAAAGGTATGTCCAGTAAAGTCAGTCCTTTTTTTATGAGAGATTTCGTCATATGATTTGAATATATTTTATAAAGAATGCAAATCAAAGCATTCCTTGAACAGCAAGGTTTAGATTGACAACCAAACATATAAAAATGCATTTGACAGGGGTTTAAGATTATAGTTAGAATTCAAACATAAAATGTTTCTAAGCTCCTTATCTTTTATCTTCTTATCGTTTTATGATAGCTTTCCAGATTCCATGGTTATATAATATTCCCACATTCCACACCTGGATGTTGCGTATATATTCTCAACACCCCTACAGGCTCATTGCAGGATTACTAATTTTTTGCCACCTGAATGGACTGGAACAACATGAAATAAAGTGTTTTGCTCAAGAGTGAAAGGCACCACTTGGTCCATAAATTGAAACCATGATCCAATAATCATAAGTGCAACACCCAAACCATTAACCACACACACTTTCACAAAAACACACACACTCAGGCACACATGCAGATGCACACACACATGTACACACACATGCACATGCACACATGTATACACACACACATGCACACACATGAACACTAACACACAGACAAACAGGCAGACATGCACACCCCACCACACAGACATGAATGTTAATTTTAGTTTCCTTGCTAGAATGGTGATTTTTCTAATCTAATATAGATATTCAATTTGACTAATGAATTTAGTATTCAAATGTCTTATGAATCTTCTTCTTTTTTTACAGTTTTGTAATTCCATCTCGTTAGCATAGGTTGTTATTGCATCTGTAGGTGTAGTTATCTTTGTTATTATTGTTATTGCAGCTGTTGTTGTAGTTCACTGCTAAGTTGACTCTGATGGAGGAAGACTTATGACTAAAAGATTCCTGCTCTAAGCATTCCAACGTTTTTTCACACAGGGCAACATTATCGAATATTTTCTTAATGGTAGTATGTAATTTGAGAGAGACTGTTATTTCTTGTAGTTCCCTAGTTTGCATAAATTACATGGTTCTGTGGATTTAGGTATTTGCATCAAATATGTGTTTACAGTGTTTATTTTACTTCTCCATGAACATAATTACGATAGTTATTGATTTCTTATGTAGATACAAAAGAAGAGAAATAAGTAAGTATGGTGTTCATACTTTTACTAGAAGATTAATTATAGATGTGAAGCAATATAGCTTCCTAAAGGGAGAACAAACATATTACTGACTCAGCTCATGGTAAGTTAAAGTCTTTACTCTGCTTCTACATATTAAACAAGATTGTTTATATTATTAGAATCCACACAACCCAGTAGATCAAGAATAGAACAACAAGCAATGAAACAAGTGGACTGTATCATATGTCATTCTAACAGTACTTTGAGAGCAAAGACAATTATCTCTAAGTAGAAAATATCACTTACATCGAATTCACTACAACAGTATAAGCTGTTGATGCACTATGAAATTGCGAAATATCAAAAAAAATTTGTTATTTCCTCATCTGTAGAAATGGCAATGCCCATGGCTTCATTGACCCATCAAGATCAGTGAGTTATATACGGTTAATTTTCTTTTTAAATATTTTTCAGTAATGAATGCAACTTACCATATAGAGTTTAGAAGAATATGTGTTGAGCATTGAGCTAACAATACTCACCTATAAAAAGTACAATGCTCAAGGATAGATGATACAAATTCTGCTCAGACAGTAGTATTCAAATGAAATAACAATTATGACTTACTATATAAATTATGTTTAGTTAGAGAAAAAGAACAATAAAGTCTATAGAAATTTAGAATAAATTTGATAATTTGAATAGTACTCTCATTGTGAATATGGTTTCAAAACATAATTCTGAACTATATATAGTGGTTAGGCTGTTGCACTCACAATCGCTAAATGTGAGTTTGATTCTCTGACTGGGTGGTACATTGTGTTCTTGAGCAAAACACTTCATTTCATATTTCTCCAGCCCCCCCCCCTTTGATCAGGGTGAATGTTTGCCTGCTCACCTAACCAGCAGGGTAGCATCAAATATATGTGTATATATGTATACCTAGATATACATACATACATACATACATATATATA
>NC_068984.1:27612447-27621578 GCF_001194135.2 Octopus bimaculoides
AGTTGAATTAGATACTTAAGTTGAGGCTCCAAGTCTGTCTAGTATTGTCCACACAGATCGAAGTTAGGTGAATAAAAAGCAAATAAATAACAAGGATGTCCAGGTATTAGTGCATTACAGCCGTTTCAAGTGGCTCCATTTGGGTAAAGCTTTTTTTTTATATCTGGTACATATCTTATGGCATTCGCAATGTAAAATTTTTGTTTTTGTTTGTTTGTTTCTTTATATATATACATAAAAATATCATACACACAAACACACACACACACACACACACACACACACACACACACACACACACACACATATATATATATACATATAAGAAGTAAATAGTGTAATTATAAAATATAGTGTAATCATAAAATATAAAAATAATTATAAAAATATAAATATGAATATAAATAAATAAATATAATACCATATTGTATTATGTTATATCATGGTTACAACAGAGAGTAGTTACAAACTCCTTCATAATCTATAGAAATTACTCTGGTATATATGAGGGTATATAGATATACAAAATACAATAACATAATATAAAAAAAAGAATAAATGAAATTAATATAGAGCAGGATAAAAGGAAAAATATTTGTATAAAATTTCAATAAAGGATCTATAAAATGAAAAATGAAAGAAAGAAACAAAAACAAATAAAATATGTACCAGATATAAAAAGAGATAAAAGATAAAAGAAACAAGGATAAGTCAAGGTATTCATTATAAAAGCTAATTAAAAAAATAATTAAAAAATAAATAAAATATGATAAAGATACCATTGGAAATGGTTTTATAAGATAATTCTAAGATATTGTTACAGGCACAGATGTGTGTAGAATCATGACTGTTCTTGGTGGGTATTTACTATACTTAAGGGAGGTGTAGTACCTGGTAGTCCATTGTAAATATATTTATTATAACTGATAGGGAAGAAAATCTTAAAACCGAAGGGTAAGTAATGTAATCTAAATATAGGAGGGATGCAGATTAAACAGGTAGGGGTTATAAGAGGGCAATATTACATAAAATTCCATACAAAAGAGAGTATTATATGAAAGATATGACACTCCAGATAATTTCTGTCACCAAATTATAGTTTAATAAGTAAAATATTATTTGTTTCCAAAATATTTGAAGGTATGGGTGATTCTATGCACACAAGATACCCTAAGGTCTAATCTGTTATTAATTAGGTTACTTTTATCCATATACTTTAAAATTTTGTAAATTTCCATATAATATAGTTCGCATCCATATCGGCTATCTTTGTATAGCTGAGCTCCCTGTACTATTTCCCATTTGAGGCTAAATTTACTATTGCTATCCTTAAGGTCTCAGATTTTATTAGATAATAATGTACTGTTAATTTTATGTCTAAGTCTGAAAGATGAAAGATGGTTATTAAGGAGCTTCTTCAAATCAATTGAGCATCCGATGTAAATATAGTTACTAATTTCAGTCATCACTGTACATTTGTAAACAACATTTTGGGTTAAACAATGACCTAATAACGTGCACTGGGATCCTGCCCTACAAGTGCAGCTGGGGATATTATTATTATTATTATTATTATTATTATTATTATTATTATTATTATTATTATTATTATTTTATTATTAGTAATATTACTTCTATTATTTAGAGTACCACTCAAGACCATTGTAGTATTATCATGTGTTGTGTCAGTAATGTTTGAGTTATTATATCTAGCAGTATCATTGTTTATATCGGATTCTTACATGTCCACTTTTATTATCAACATCACAGGGGTTTAAAGCACTATTGACAATGTCATTATTACTAATCCCCCAGGCTAATTTTATATTTCTTCTATTAAATTGGCTTATAATAGTACCTATATTAGGAAGGGTGGGATATGAGATTCTGATTGTCTTACGGGAGAAGATTTTATTGTACCTATGAGAAGCTGGGAATTTGTTTTCTAAAATCACCATAAATTTATTATATATCTTAGCAGATATAGCACAGCTAAAAGGAATATTATACCAGACTACATTATTATTTCTAGAAATCTTATGTTTATTAAAGTGGGTCTTATCAATTCTTCTAACACCTCTTGAACTCTCTGTTTGGTTATTAAATGTTTGCATTGGTCGATTAAATGGAGCCACTTCAAACAGCTATAATGCACTAATACCTGGACATCCTTGTTATTTATTTGCTTTATATATATATCTTTTATCTTTCATTTTTTACTTGATTCATTCATTAGACTGTGGATGATTCGATCCCAGTACTTGTTATATTTTGTAAAGCCTGGTGTTTATTCTATCGGTCCCTTTTTTCCAAACTGCCAAGTTACAGGGACATAAACACCCCAACACCAGTTGTCAAGTGGTGCTGGGCAACAAGCACATACACAAAGACACACACACACAAACAACACAAAAACACACAAACACACACACATAAGAAATTAACTGTGTAAAAGTCAATATGAAGATTACTCTACCCAATGAGAGTTCAATATTACTAAACGTTTCCCCTACATGCACTTACCGTACTACTAATAGTTTCTCATACAGGTGTGCATTCATCAGGCACCTGATGAATGTACACGTATACAGGAAACTATTAGTAGTGATAAGTACATGTAATGGAAATGTTTAGTCATATATATAAACATATATGGAGAGAGAGAGAGAGACAGACAGACAGATAGATAAATAGATAGATATGTAAATCCAGTCACAATGCTCTGGTTAGCTTGGGGTTCTAGAAGACACTTGGATGAGGTGTCACACAGTGAAACTGAACCTCAAACCACATGGTTAAGAAGCAAGCTTCTTAACCAAGCAGCCATTTATGCTTATAACCATACTTGTGCCTTCACTACACTAATATATATATATATATATATATATATATAGTTATTAATATTTCTAATTTTGGGACTGCCATGTTGGCTTGGCGATAACTATTAATATATATATATATATATATATATATTAAAATGTGTGTGTTTACACACGTATTATGGTCTAAAAGTGCATTATGTTGTAGCTACAAATGCACTTCACAATTTTAGGCATAAAGAGAAAAAGAGAATATTGATTTCTTACATATCTTACATACTAATCTTCTCCGAATTGATGATAATTATATAAAACTATAAAAAATGTATATTATTATCTAAAACATTTTGAAGATTGATGCACCTCTAATAGGATATTACTAATCATAGACTAAACTAAATTAGTGTTCTTTAAGAAAATTAATGATTCTGTAGCTTATTCAAAAATATATGTAAATACAAAAACACTAACTTCATCCAAGAATACGAGATATCTTGAATTAAACATCGTCATGCATTCTCTGGCACTGAGAGCAGACAATAATTCTATTGCTAATTGGAGCTAATCATAGGCTATGAAAGCAAAAGTTTCTTTAATATGTATGGAAATATATATTCCACAATCTTTGACTCCAAACTGAAGCAGTTAAATTTAAGACATTCTTAATAATTAAGAAATTCGTGAAATTTAATTTACAAATTAATTTCTCAAGAAATTATTACATCATTTAAATTTATTATTAATACTTAAAAAATAAAAAAAGTAGCATAAATATAAAAGTTTAAAAAGTATAAGAGAAATATAATAGTTCTTGGCTTGTACCATTACAATATTATACGATCTGCTAAAAATAGTAGCTAAATCTCTCTCAAATCACACACTAATGTCTTTCACCTAATCCCACACGCTAGCCTCAGAGACTCTACAAAAATCATGAGTTTTGCCATTCCTCCTCTGTCTGTGACATGAGAAAATGAAAAACATGAAAAAATATAATACCACTACCATGTATTTATGTACACCTATATATATATTTTTTTCAGAATAAAGAACACATGATGTTATATGTATGTTTATGTAGGTAAGTGTATGCATATATATGTGTTTTATATGTAATTTCCTTGAAACATTCATGTCTCTGCATAGAAATAGAAAAGTAATGAAAACTAATTAACAATTAACAATGTAAAGCAAAATAAATCAAATAAATTCAGTATTTCATCTTAAGCAGTTGTTGAAATTTAAAAAATATACTTGAATCAGGCTTTAAACTATAATTGGCACCAAAACTATTAAAACGTGCTGCAACACACTCTAGTAAGTATGTACAGCTGCAATATTTAAATTATGTAATATATTCTTGTCTGTCAAGAAACTCATGCTAGTTTTACATTTGTTTTCAGATTCCAAATAAGTATTGCTTCTTTAATATATATTCTAATGATATTACCTTCAACATGAATAGAAGCTTGGTTGAGATTTATTTTAACATATTCTTCCAATGACATTCTAATATCTGGAAAGAGTCCTAGACTCAAGTCTCTGAGACATACAAGAGGGGTATTAGAGCAATTGCTCTGTATACACTAATCTCGGTCCCTTGGATGTGGTTGATACTTTAGTCTACCTTGACAGCACTCTCTTTTTACAGAAGAAGGTAATCTCTTCAATTAGTAAATGCTGTTATGAGGTCTCACAGGACTATCAAGGCCAGCTGTGAAATTAGACAAAGAATGCTTACTACAGATGTTACAAACATATTCAAGCTGAAAAGTGTCTGGAATTGAGGTTAAGTCTTGTTTATGAAGTGCTTCTTTCAAGATGGAATATTTGATTTTCCTTGTTAAAATTGTTTTATAACAATTGTAGATCGCATCTTTCTAAACTGGTTGTCTGTCATCTACTTTAAATCTTCAACATTCACACTGAGAGCCTTTTGGTTGTTTTTGATGACATCCTGAAAATGCTCAGACATTTACCACATTGCAGTTTTCCGTAAAACAACCGTTTTGGTAACCTGTCTTCCTTCATCCTATTAAAATACCCAGCCCTTAATGAGGTGCTGATGAAAGGATAATAACCTTTGGAATATGCATATACACCCATTACCTATTTTTTCTATCTCCGATTGCATTGATAAAAAGATGTATTTGGTTACAAAACATCATAACTTCTGTACCGGGTCTGAATTCTATTGAAAATTTATAGAGATAAACTTGAAAAGTGATGTATAATACAATATATACCTGTATATATATAATTTAACACACTCACCGGTAAGATTTCCACTTTTAAAAAAAAAATTTTCTCAAACTTCGTTACATCTTGCAACCTTTTCAATAGTCGTTGACTCTGTCCGTTACTCACACTGCGTTCCTTTTTGTTTGTTTGTATACATGTGTGTGGATCAGTCTCTGTGTGTGTGTGTATGTGTGTGTGCCTATACATGCCTGCATGAATAGGCAAACAAACAAAAAGGAACGCAGTGTGAGTAATGGACAGAGTGGCTGATAGGTGTGATATTCTGATGACTATGTTCCTAACTATTCCTTTGGTTATGGATGATGGATGATTGGACTTTACATTTATATGTCTAAGACATGCATTCGGTTTCTGGTATGGTTCGTACATCCTTGATTCTGAGTTAAAAGTCACATCTAGGAACTTTACCTTATTGTAATTACTGTCTGTGATTATAGATAGGCTGAAATTTTAAAATAATTTATGCAGTTTTTTCATTATCTTTCTATTTCTACTTTAGTACAATTATCTATTACAAAAAGGGTATTGTCTCTGTATAGATACCCCCACCCTATTTGTGGGAATGAAGATTTGATATGGAATAAGATGTAAATTCCTATGATATCTGTGACCTGGGCTGAATCACTCGAACCCATTGGTATATCGATAGAATTTGATCTCATCCATAGTTAGTTGTAATTAATAATGGTTTCTTGTGCTGTTAATATTATGTCTACATCTGACTTGGATAAGCTAGAATTTTCTTTGCAAATATGAGTGTTTTATTGAGTATTATAGGGTTATTTTAAAAAAGAATTATCTATTCACACATGACAGATGCCTAAACGCAAACCTGGATGTACATATAATACTACTACGTGATAGCAGTGGGTAAATCTGTCTTATACATACATATGTTATATATGTGTATAATACAAATGTTTGCATGTGCACGTCTGTGTATTTTGGCATGTGTGGGTGTGTGCGCAAATGATATTATTTAACAGTATAATATGATCTCTGACACATCTAAGAGAGAAGCAATGTCTTGTCCAACCCATACCATCATGGAGAACAGATAAGCAAACTATGATGATGATGATGATGAGGAGGAGGAGGAGGAGGAGGAGGGGGAGGAGCAGGATGAGGATGAAGAGTATATGGTCGTTAGAAATATCACATGACCTTATATGGAACAGATCTATATGTTATATTTCTAAGCAGTTGATTTTAAAACAATATCATTGTTATTAATAAAATACATCTATTACAAATGGATAAATGAGTAAATAGTGTGATATAATTTTATGTTAATTTAGTAACTAATTTTGTCTTAAAAATTACTATTTACTGCATTGTTTTTTATAAGAGCATTGAAATAGTAAAATTATAATTATTGCACATATAAGTTGCAGGAGTGGCTGTGTGGTAAGAAGCTTGATTCCCAACCAGATAGTTCTGGGTTCAGTCCCACTGCATGGCACCTTGGGCAAGTGTCTTCTATGATAGCCTCAAGCCAACCAAAGCTTTGTGAGAGGATCTGTTAAATGGAAAGAAGCCTGTTGTATATATATATATATATATATATATGAGTGTGTGTCTATGTTTGTCTTCCACCATCGCTTGACAACTGATGTTGGTGTGTTTACATCCCTGTAGCTTAGTGGTTTGGCAAAAGAGACTGATAGAATAAGTACTAGGCTTACAAAGAATAAGTACTGGGGTCAAATTGTTCAACTAAAGGCGGTGCTCCAGCACGGCTGCAGTCAAATGACTGAAACAAGAAAAAGAATATATAACATTACCTGATATAAACCACACTGGCACACACACACACACAGACACACACACATATGTGTATATATATATATATATATATCCCCAGCACTACCCATCATATACTGTTGTGTGTGTGTGTGTGTGTGTGTGTGTGTGTGTGTGTTTGTGTTGGAGCTCAGTTAGTCTTCACTACACTACTTTAACATAAATCTATTGATCTATGATTTTGTCTGATATTGTTTCCTGTATCTTGTTTCAATAACCTTTTCCTTTACTAATGTAACCAGAATGTACAATATATTCATTCATGTATTCATATGTGTTGTGCAACCATCATGTGTTAGTCTATCACTGTATAGTTAGAGGTTACGTACTATATAAGAATCAAGACTGATCTTATTTGCATTGGTAAATATCTCAGGTTTATTGAAGAATTTTTGTAACAATGCCTGCCTCATCATATACTACAGGTAATATTAATTTAAGTGATTAGTTTATACTCTCCCATATTTGAAGTATGTACTAATCTACATATTTGCTTCAGTACTGAGCATATTATTCAAAATGTCAAAAGTTTATTACTGGTTGCCAGTTCTGTTGATTATACATTTCTTTTGACTAAGCAAAGAAGAGCTTTGTTTGGTTGACACCTTCATATTGTTACTCTAAAATCTCTTCTTCATGTCAGATATGTTTTGATAGTGAGTTGAAAATGAAATATGTGTAGTAAGCTAATCATCATGCTTAATGTTGATAAACCCACAAGTCAGTGAGCTGGCATAATCAATAACGTGTTGGGAAAAAATGCTTAGCAGCATTTCTTTTGACTTCATGTTCTGAGTTCAAAGGCCACCGGGATTGATTTTGCCTTTCATCATTTCTGGGTCAATAAAATAAGTACCAATTGAACACTGGGTTCAATGTAATTGCTTCCTCCCGAAAATTTCCGGCCTTGCACCAAAATTTGAGAGCACTATTCATGAAACTCATGAACTGGTGATAATTTATGATAGACCGTAATGATTAGGTAAACAGGGAAAAATAAATTCCTATTATACTCAATTTGGGACCAACTGAATATTTCATAAGATGTTTTTTCCAGCTTCACTGAGACACAAAATCTCTATGCTATTATGAGGTTTTAATTTTCATAAGTTTTGATACTATTAAGCAACACCATAATATTGACATAATCAATGACAGTTAAACTCAGTTCTACATTACTGAAGGTCACATAGGTAGAGACCACCTTCATGTCATTAGAAGTTTGAAGAAAAAGAGAGTGAATCTGAACGAAATTTAAACTGGTTTCTAAGTGAGAATGTTTAGGCCTCTATTGGTGATGTGGTTGTCTTTCCTATCATAGCAACATCAATTCATTTACTAAGTCTACACAGTGAGACAGGCAAGATGTCAGTATCACTTATTCACTGTTCTGCAGATTTTCATCAAAATGAGAAGATGTCAACATAGTTCTAAGCCCTTCTTAAATTCTTTAAACTTACATGAGTCACTCTGAGCAAACACCTAATATTCATATTCTTATACACAAAACAAAACATATACGAAACAAATATCTCAACACTCAAACACCATCATGTAAACATAAAGAAAACCGGCATCTCAACATGCAGTGAGATAAACGCTGAAACATAGGTGTTAACACAATGCTTCTGCTTTGGAGAACCTTTGTTCTCAGTCATCTGGACTACTGTTCTCAAATGTGGTCCCCACAGAGTGTAAGACTAATTGTGGAACTAGAAGCGATCCAACGGCACTACACAAGGAAGATAGACTCAGTAAAACACATGGGCTACTAGGAGAGGTTGAAGGAACTAAGACTCTACTCCCCAGAGAGGAGAGATGAGAGATATACAGTGCTATACATAGGGAAAATAATGGAGGGTCAAGCTCCAATTTTGGAATCAAAATCTACAATAATCCCCAAACTGGACGGCACTGCACAGTACCAAAGGTCCCATCTTCTCCATTGAGGACACAAACCCAATATTGTAATAGCTTAAGATTCATGGGACCACAAATTGTTAATGCTTGACCACAGAACATCAGGGATCTACAAGGTATAGACATGGAAGTCTTCAAAAAACGTCTTGACAGTTTTTTTTATCTGCAATACTGGATGAACCCACATCACAGCAGGTGGCACAAAGAAGAGTGGCAATGTCAAACTCGCTACTTCACCAGAAGCAATACGGGAAAAATCTCCGGATGCAGTAAAGGCAGTGCACCAGCAATTAAAGAAAAAATATATATATTCAACTATTAAATGAG
>NC_068984.1:27621928-27623325 GCF_001194135.2 Octopus bimaculoides
TATATATATATATATATGTATGTATGTATGTATGTATGTATGTATGTATGTATATACATGTTCATTTTTAAGTTGTTTCTTTTTTTATATTTTGCTATGAAATAAAATAGTAACTGAAGAAAATAATTTGTAACACTGGTTACACATTAAGTTTAATACAATTCAAAGGAAATTTAAATCAATACAATACAAAGGAAAAATGATAAGAAACATCTAATATTTTCTCAGAAATTTTACAGCCACTTTACTTACATATATATATACATTTTTACACACATAAATACATACATACATATTCACATACATACATATATGTGTGTATATATTGGCATTCATTCAAGAATTACTTACTTTTTATTTTTTCTATTTTTATAAGCATTATTCTTTACTGTGTGGTAAGTAATATAATTTGGAAGAAAGAGTTTGCTAAGTTTGTAAACCACCTCAGATTGTAGTTTTTTAACTTAAGGACACAAATAGAGTCCTTAAAAAATAGCATGAATGTGTCACAATGTTTAATTGCTTTTCATCTATAAATCTGAGGAATGTATCTCTATAAGGAGTCATTATTTTTCATTCATCATCATCATCGTTTAACGTTCGCTTACTATGCTAACATGGGTTGGACAATTTGACTAAGGACTGGCGAACCAGATGGCTGCACCAAGTTCCAATCTGATCTGGCAGAGTTTCTTCAGCTGGATGCCTTTCCTAACGCCAACTGCTCCAAGAGTGTAGTGGGTGCTTTTACGTGCCACTGGCACAAGGGCCAGTCAGGCGGTACTGACTGGCCCTCATACCGGTGTCATTGTTCATGAATTTTAACAGTTTCAGGGATACACCTGTCTAGTAAGTGATTTAATCTGAGACTGTTTCCAAAATGAAGCAACTGAATCATAGAAGAACCATTCTAGGCTTTTCATAACCTGCACAGCTGTTCAGCAGTTGCTTTAAAGTTAAATGTATTTCATAATTTTCATTGAAAATGTATTTCAAAATTTTCATTGCACAACTGTAACCTGATCACTGATACAGTTCCACTGCAACTATCTGAAACCTGCTAATAACTAGTTCTTATAGACCTTTTCTTTTCCCTTTCTTTGTTTTCTTTTGCTATTTGTCATCATTTAACGTTGGGTATCCTTACAGGCCTGGGTTTGATGATTTAACAGGATTCGTTATGTCAGAGGACTGTGTCATGCTCCAATGCCTGTTTTGGCTTGGTGTCTACATCTTGATGCTCTTACTAATGCCAAACATTTTACAAAGTGTAAGAAGTGTTTTTTTTTTCTTTCAGCAATACTCTGACCACTTTGAATCCTGCAAGAGTAAACGTCTGAAAGGATTCTCTATAATTTAAAGAGAGAGAGAGAGAGAGAGAGAGAGAGAGAGAGAGA
>NC_068984.1:27623390-27629428 GCF_001194135.2 Octopus bimaculoides
GAGAGAGTGAGAGGGAGAGAGAGAGAGAGAGAGAGAGAGAGAGAGAGAGAGAGAGAGATATGATTTGGAGCAAGGTGATGAGAGAGGGTAAAGTATGACGAGAAGAAAAGACTTATCATTTTGAGACAGTGATATTGGATAGTAATGATGTAGACCCATATTTGAGGATGGAGTAGGGAAGAAACTAGAGAAAGAGGAGGGATTAATTTCAGTGATTAAAAGAAATGGAGGGACAGGTTAGTAAAGGTGGGTTGTGCAGAGTGGTTCCAGGGTTAGTCCACATTATAGATGCAAGTACTTTATTTCTCTTTTCTGCTGCAGTGCAATTGTTAATGATGAAATTGTGGTTGTATAAACAAATTTGATGTCTCACAAAATAAATTAAAATTTAAATCGAATTTAACAGCTTTGTGCACTTTTAAATGATGAGAATGGCTTTTCCATGTAGGAATATTTGAATTTAAAGAGACATTATGGTATTTAGTTTTAAATTCTGGGTTTCTCTGTTCAAGTAATGTTAGTGCCAAGTTTGGTTTCCATCATTCTTGAATCATTAAATAAGTCCAAGCAATATCTGTTGAGAATATCCTTTAACGTATTCATAAACATTTCTTACAATTTCAACTTTGGATTTATGTGAAATCCTCATCATGATTGCTGTCACTACCATTCTTCCTGCTATCATTACTACTACTGCTATTAGAATGGTTAGCATGTAAGTCTTTAAGTCTTTGCATACTCTATTCCACAATCTAATACTGTTTTCTATTTATGCAGATAATGATTTTATCACATTTTCTGTTTTATGAATTTGTACACATTTATAAGAATCATCAGCATCTTTATCATAACTAACACAATTATTTTATAATTGTATTATCTGATCTAAGAGCCGTATTGTAAATATAAAAGAACGAAATTGATTTAAAATAAAAATTTATAAAGACACTAATAATATCTGATTTTCAAATATTGTTTAAGTTCTCTGAATGTATGGCTTCATTTGATTCTATAGTTTCCATTTCTTGAGAGATTTCAAAACAAATATCTATAAACTTTCTATACATACACAGCTGTATAGAACTCTAAAAAAATGCACTGCACATCACAATTTTCAAAGATTTTGAATAAATAATAGTATTTATTACTTAACACTTGTATACAGGATAAGAAAATTGCTTGCTTGTTTTATGACATCTTGTGTATTTCTGATCATGAATATCATTTTGGAAATGGCCATATTGTTCCTTAAGGAGCCTACTCACCACAATGTAAGTATGGAGCATGTACATTTTCAATTGACATTGTTTAACAATTGCTGTTGCCTTAATTCATTTAGTTGAAAATGATACTGCAGTGTACATGTTCCTGGCTTGATCAACTGTCAAACCAAAACCTGAGCTGAATTAATTTCTTTAAGAAAGCGAATGCACCAGTTATGCCTTTACCTATAGATATCTTACTATAGCTTTCTTTATATTCTGTCACTATTCAGAATACAAATTGGGTTTTCTTCACAAGGCCATTAGTTAAATATATTACTCTTTATTAGTATTGAAAGATTTTACTATAGACTAGTCAGAGAAAAACATTGGCCTAGTGGTTAAGATGTTGATATTGCAATCATCAAATTGTGAGTTCAAGGTCTGAACCAGGCAGTGTATTATTTCTTTAAGCGAGGTACTTTGTTTCACATTTTTCTCCAGCCTACTCAGCTGAAAAGGAGAACCAGCTTACAACTGGTGCAGCTCTCTCTTCTGCTAGCTGTCACATTCTTGATGTTGCTCTGGACCAAAAAGTTACCTTAGTTTGCACATTTGTGGTTTGTGACTTAGCAAAAGCATGGTATTTATTACCAAGTCATACTCACTTGTGAGCATGTCATCGTTTGTGAGTAATAATTATGCTTATAATTATTAATTATGAGAGAGTGCTGAAATGTTCCTGACTTTGGGGAAAAGAAAATACAGAAGGATTAGTTAATTATGATTTTATTCAACATATTCCCCTCTCAGATTCACACACTTATTACAGTGTCCCTTCAGTTTTTCTAAGCTCTGTGAAAAAATGCAGAATGTTGGGCCTCCAACCAAGCCTTTTGCAATACCCTCAAAGTCAGGAACTTTCCAGCATCTCTTCATAGAGGAGGTAGGAGAGTACTCATAACTGTTTCCAGGTACTGTAATATTAGTTGGAAGAATGGAGAAAGTTATCCCCAAGTGTAGGGATTAAAATTGAGCAACAGACTGCTTTTACCACTCAAGAGTTTGTTTACACATAGGTTTTCAGAAACTTTCTCAACATGGGAATTTTTTGATTAGCATACAAAGATTAATAGTTCTTTTAGTTGTATTAGCCATCTTATTTAAGGTCATGCTGTAACGTTGCATTCAAAGCATATCCAGGAGAACTTTTTTTGTCTTTTAAACACGGAAATTGGAAATAGATTTTTGCTGCTGCTAATACCTGTCACTTTATGTTTTGCCTTAAACCAATATAAGAATTTATAGCTGCCAAACAGTAATGTTGACTGATGTAAAAACACCTAATTCAGTTCGTAATCAGGAGCAATGTCATGCTCTATTCTTACTATTCTGGAAAAAAGTAATAATAATATATACATTTAATAACTACTCAGAGATATTTGCTATTCTCCCAAGCATTTTAATATGTAGAACTAAAAATGTATTAACAATTGATTTTGTGTTGAATATTTTTGATTATACATACATGCATATATACATGCATACATACATGCATGCATACATATATACATACATACATACATACGTACATACAAAAATATATACATATATACACGCACACACACATATATATGTGCATATATATACATACATATATGTATGTACATATATATATATACATATACATACGTGCATATGCATACACACACACACACACATATATATATATATATATATATATATATATATGTACGTATATATATGTATACATATATATGTATGTATATGTATATATGTAATTATAATGATAATAATAATAATAATAATAATAATGATGATGATGATGACAATGATGGTAAGAACAACAGCAAGACACAAAAGAGGTTACCTTGCTTTGTAGAGTAAATATTAAAATGTGATGAAGAGAAGAACAAATATCAGATGTAATGACAGGTGTGCAACTGAGTTGTAGTAAAAAGTCTTTCAATAATTCTCTATTATGTACATTTCAGTTGTGTTTAGCTAAACACTGATGACATGAATTCAACAAGGTAACAAAATCTCAGTAAAGTGGTATGTAAACTGATAAATACAAACAAGAAGACACTCATCATTTTTGTTTTTATATACATACATATATATATATACATACACACACATATATATATTTATATATATTTATATATATATATATATATATATATATATACATGCATACACACAATACATTATCTTCATCGTTCGTCCATCAATCCATCCATCCATCCATCCATTCATACATACATACATACATGCATACATACATACATGCATATATGCATACATACATACATGCATACATACGTACATGATGGCCGTCCACTCATGACCGAGGAAACATACATACATACATAAACATACATGCGTATGTGTGGGTGTATTGACACACCATCATAATTTAATATCCATGTTCTATGCTGGTATGGGTCAGATGGTTTAATACGATCTGTTTGATCCAAACACAACATTGTGCTCCAATGTCTGCAGTGGCTGTGGTGTAGTTTCTATAGCTGGATTCCCTTCCAAACCATATAATGCCCTGTCTTGAGTGCTTTTTTTCTGTGGCACCGGCACTAGTGAGGTTTCCATTCAGTCTGCAAGGTTATATAAAGTTAGTAAAGACAGTGAGAGTGAGCAAGGTGAAGCTGGAGAAAAGATAGGAATAGTGGTGATAAAGTATCAGGGTGTAATAGTTTGACACTTTGGAAAGTGAGCAAGTCTTTTATGTTTTGAGCCTACACTCTTCAACAGAAAGGAGTAAGAGAAAATAGACAGAGAGAAAATATATATATATATATATATATATATATATATATATATATGAGAGACCAAAGTGTACGTACGCTGCTATATTTTTATATATATAAAATACAAAAATGGGACAAGAACGTAAAACATCCAGACAGGTGATACAGAAAAGGAATAACGAAACATCCAGACAGACGATACAAAGAAAACAAGGCTATATTGCTCCCTGTGCTGTCAAATCATATGTCCCTGCCGTAAGGCCTTACTTCCACACACACCAACTTAATTTAATTTGTCCTTAGTCGAAAGATACCCGTTGTTAATGTCCTGTTATTTGTATTTGTATACCATTTCTCCGTTTTTTTCCGTCTTTGTTTTCATATACATTTGCTGCTTTCTTCCAAGGAATTTAGTGCTCTTAGCTTAGTTTTTCCTTGGGGCTGGCCAGATTGGAGCAATCTTGAGTATAGTATAACCAGCCGAAATTGCAAAGATAATCTGGAACTCGACTGAGGAAAGAAAACTCCGAATGACCTGTCCTAAACTGTTTATATATATATATGTGTGTGTGTGTGTGTGTGTGTTAAATAAAATGAGACAACAAAGCCAAAGCTGTGTGGAATTTATAGGACATTTATGAAGAGAAAGGTAGTCTTATAGCTTTTCTAGGATATTAGGGGTATCCCTTCATCAGAGATGATATGATAGAGTTAACTATATACATACATATATATATATATATATGTGTGTGTGTGTGTGTATGTGTGTGTGTGTGTGTGTGTGTGTGTGTGTGTGTGTGTGTGTGTGTGTGTGTGTGTTTGTGTGCCTGTGCGTTTGCGTGTGTGTGTTTGTGTGTGTGTGTGTGTGTGTGTGTGTACATATATTATCTTATATATGTTTATATGTATGTAAGTAAATAGATAAGTAAATGGATAACTATGGGTTTCAATGATGAGTGTGGAATTGTTCAGCCAACTGAATTATCTTTTCGTGGATTTATCATGCCTACTTTTAATATAACCCTCAAGCTGAATATGCATGACGGTATGTAACAAGGCTGGAACTTTGAATTTGCCACATAATCCTTCCAATGGTTTTTCTACCCAGCTGCTATCTCCCCAGTTTCACACAATGCTTGGGTTGACTAAAAGTTATGATAAAAGACTTGCCGAAGATATCATATACTGGGATTGAACTCAGGGCTTGTATGAGTTCCTAACCATTCAGCCATACTACATTCACTCACACACACACACACACACACCTACACACATCCATAAATGTATATATAGATGATAATTTTCAGTGATTTCACTGCTATTTCTAATAGTTTAAGAGGAATATCAACCATGCTGGTCTTACTGATCTTGGATGGCTGACAAGACCATAAGCACAACCATTTCTGTAGACCAATCCATTTAAAAAATAAGTGTAGCAAACCCACAGAAGTGACCCTCATTGGTGCATTTACATCTCATTTTAAAGAACAGCAAATACTGAATGCACATTCTGGAAACTAAATTTACTTTCTTTCATAGATATCTTAAGCTATGTCTCAGAAAAAAATGTTTGGAAGTCCTCATCTTTTACAAATATATACGCTGTAAATGTAAATGGTTCATGAATTGAAGAATAGGTGAAATCAGTTTTGTTGGAAGTATATTTTGACAGATTCCTTTTATGAACATTTTAATATCTTTTCATTATAATTTTTATTTTTTTCATAATTCCTATTACTGATTTTCATAAGCTCTCCTTAAAAGATATTTTTATAGATTCCTTCTTTGAAATAACTATTTCCTTCTTTCGTAAAAGTGATTTATTCACTTTTTTCTATCATATATTTCTTTCATAGTCATATCTTCTACTGTTTCTTTCATTGTCACATCTTCATATATCTACCTAACTATCTATCTACCTGTCTGTCTGTCTATGAATGTATCTATCTCAAACTATATGTGTGTGTATGTACTTATCTCTCTCTCTCTCTCTCTCTCTCTCTCTCTCTCTATATATATATATATATATATATATATATATATATAT
>NC_068984.1:27630111-27637334 GCF_001194135.2 Octopus bimaculoides
TTGAGAGTCACCATTGTAAATGAAATGCTTGATAACAACTACAAAGTGTAATGACTCCTTTCAGTCTTGAATGACCATGGGATTGCACCTCCAAGGTTACCTCTGAGGCACAAGTCTGGGTAAGGTTATTTATGGAAGACCAGCAGTTGCCCATGCATACCAGCCTACCCTCTTCATGCCACTGGTGCTATCCAAGGGAAAGGCAATGGCTGATATAGTTTGGTACCAATGACGTCACAACTCATTTCTACAGCTGAGTGAACTGGAGCAACGTGAAATAAAGTATCTTGCTCAAGAACACAATACACAGCTTGGTCTGGGAATTGAACTAACTACCTCATGATTGTGAGCTCGATGCTCTAACCACTGAACCATGTACCTTCACATGATTTTATAACAATTATAATAAAAAATAGCAATGCGAGCAAGCAATGGCATTGATATATAAATATGGAACCAATGAGGAATACCTATTGCTACATTTTTTTGCAGCAATATTTCTGATTGTTATCATTAAATATCTCTGCTCAGCTGATAATTAAACTATTAAGCATAACTCATGTGGTTTTTACACCAGATACTCAACTTTTTAATCCTGACATTCCAGCTATTCACCACATGGGGTACTGTGTTGTAGTGAAGGTGTGTTGTTATTCATTGTGCTATTCTAGGATGAAAGATACTAGTGGAGCCGAACAAGTTGCTTGGTCAAATTGATTACTTGGATTTCATTGGACAGAAAATTAACCCATATAGGTTCCATTAGACATATCTTATGGTTATTAACGATTTTCTTGTTATAATGTATATTAGAATCATGGGGGAGGTGCAGTATGGTTATTTGTTTGCACCAGTTGGGGGATAATATTTTAGTTTCTCTGGATCAGGTAGAGAACATCATATTTTTAAAATAGTATTGGAGTATTGCTTATGCCTTTACCTGGGTGTTAATGAACATGTAGTTGGAAGGGTAATATTCAAGCAGTGCACCTTTTGTGCTTTTACAGGTGGTGAATCATACAGTAATATTAGAATATGAATAAGTTAGTGGATATTGAGCATAGTAGTGATGGTGTAGTACTGATATTAACTTGTTGATGTAAAAAGAGTGACTAATGGATAAATCTGTAGCAAATACCCCCAGTTAAGGAACAAGGTAGCAGCATGCTGACTGAACCAAGCCTTATCTGCAGCACCTGGTGTTAATCTGAGTACTGATCTACTAGAGTAAGAACCATGGGTATTCTTCTGAAACTGATCAAGACTCTGGTGATGAACAGTATTGCTGTGACTGCTAATGACCTTGGGACATTAATGATGCAATGGGATATATGGGTGCATTCATAATTATACATAAAGCAAGTGCAATTTGTAGTTAGCTGATGATGATGATGATGATGATGATGATGATGATTATGATTATGATGATGATGATGATGATGATGATGATGATGATGATGATGATGATGATGATGTAATTAGAGTGATTTTATATTGGATTGTTATTTGAAACAGTCTTTTATGACACATTAAAATTGATAGTTAGTTTCAGATAAATTGATGCCTAACAAAAATAACTCTCCTAATATATGCTCAATAAATTTGTAAAAATAAAGAAAGACTTTTATCAGAAAAAGACAAAAATAATAAATTATTTGTATCTTCACTTTGATCTGGATTTTATAAACCCATACTTACATGCTTGGAAGATATATACAAGTTGTCTGAATGATCAGCAAAGTTTTGAAAATAAGTGTTTAATAAGCAAAGTCTGTGATGAAGTGTTTGTTGTTGATTGTAGATATTGATATATCTTTATTTATATTGGAAATAATCTTCCCTGATATCAATTAGGCTATTCATGTATTAAAGTCAGACACACTAAAAAATTAATGCATTTCATATTTTGCCGTATTGCTTCTTGAAAGTGAAATAAATAATTTATCAGTTTTGTCATCCTATTGCTGCATGAATTTAGTAGAAATTTATTTTATTATTTGTTAAAATGTAACCATTTAGTAAGAATGGTTTATTAATGATTAGCTTAAAGAATGAAAAATGACATGTGAAGAAAGTGTGTTATTGTTTCATAAAAGCTTGTTACTGATAGGGTTGTTAATCTTATTACCAAACAGGATTCAAGTGGAAAATGACTTCTTTGAGACTTTTAGAATATTGAATAAGTTTCCTGTTACATGTTAGAAAATGATTGTAAAGAATTAAGAATTAGTTGCAAATAAATGATATTCTCTTGAAAGCAAACGTCTAGATATCGTGCATTATATTTGTCAGAAGTGCTGACTGTAAATAATGCAACTCACTATAGATTAATAAAGAAGTGAATAACTATTGTTACATCTTGAAACAAGAGTTGCATTCAGAATTAGCTATTAAACATATCTCTTGTTGAGTTTTATTGTGAAACATTTGTCCTTTATTGCAGGAAATCTAGTTGAAACTTATTGTATTGCTGTCAATCTATCTTAGAAGACAACATATCTTTTATAAGTTGCTCCTTCTCCATGGCACTGATGGGCCATAAACATGTCTTATATGTCATTAGATTTGGGGATAAATTTCACTGACAAGAAACTAAAATAAAATGACAGTGGTAACTAACTTGAGATATTCCAAGAGACTACACTTTCTACTTGGGTTCAATTGGAATGGAATAGAAGTAATTCTGGTGAATTTTTCTTGTTCTTTCTAGATTGGAAACTCTCATGTGTGACGTTAAGAGAAATTAATATAAAATCTATAGTCAGTTTGTCATTATACAATATGTAAAATAATACGATTTAAAATTATGGTAATAAATCGATTTTAGCATTTATTTTATTACTGTGTCACATGAAAAACCTAGTTCCTGTTTTATCAATGAAGGAAAGCAATGTTGAGCTTAGCTAGTATTTAGATGAATTATTATTTCAGAACATCAACTATTTTAAGTATTTCATGTGAATATTGAGAAAATCCAGATGCTGGAAGTAATGGATAAAATTGCTAAGAAAACTGTTATGACAAAATCACTTAAAATGGTATTTAATGAAAGTTAGATTAAAATCTTACTTCGTCTTACCAATTCTGAAAACATTTAAAATGTTATGTGCATTTAACTAGCTATTTGTAAAAGATGGCTACTTTAATTTATTTTGTGACTTTGATCATGCTTGATTTTTACATAAAGAGGGATAATGGTAAACTGTTAGAAAGAGTTTCCAGCTAGTATATCTTATATATATATATATATATATATCATAGTTTTAAAACATAATGGTGTTTTGTTTTTAGAAGAGAGAGAAACAATAACGAATATATATATAGTAATAGAAAGGTATATGTGCAGACATGGCTGTGGGGTTAAGAAACTTAAAACTTGTTTTGTAGCCATGTAACACAGGGTTCAATTTCTGAGTACATTATTTTGGGTAAGTGACTTCTATCATAGCCTCCAGTTGACCAAGCCAAAGTGACTGAAATTTGAATGATAGAAACATTGTTTATACAGACAAGCAAGTCAATTAGGCAGCGAGCTGGCAGAAACGTTAGCACACCAGGTGAAATGCTTAGCGGTATTTCATCTGTCTATACGCTATGAGTTCAAATTCCACTGAGGTTGACTTTGCTTTGATCCTTTTGGGGTCGATAAATTAAGTTGCATACTGGGGTCGATCTAATCGACTGGTCCCCTCCCCCAAAATTTCGGGTCTTGTGTCTAGACTAGAAAAGACAAGCAAGTCAACAGCAGTATGGTAGCTAGTTAAATGCACATAACAAAGTGTTAGCTATATATTCCTTAGCAGTTCCAGTCATTATTTACAGATTGAATGTGTTGAACTGGAATATGAGTGAAATAAGGAAGATTGACAGGAAATTTCATAAGCTGCTGACTTGCAGTAAAATGCACCGCCCAAAGGCAGACACAGATCGTCTTTACCTACCCAGAGCTCAAGGAAGTTGAGGCTTGATCCAGTTTGAAATCTCTTACAAAAGCACCACAATTGGGCTGGCAAAATATCTCGAAACATCTAATGACTGGATGCTAAAGCTCGTTGAAAACCATGAAAGGCATATGAAACTATATTCTGTTATGAAGGAGAACAAAATATTTTCAAGTGAGTTTATGCATAATTCCTAGGTTGAACAGCATGATGGAAGTGCAACAACTGTAGTTGCAAAGAAAGTTAAATCAATTGCAAAGCAAAATGTATTTGAACAATTGGCTGATAGGTGGAAACAAAAACCTCTGCATGGCAAATATGTGGTTCATAGCAAACAAGCTGATGAGGCAGAGAGTGGTGGCTTTATCTTGGCTGCCCAAGATTAGAGCTTATTGACCTGGAACTACCAAGCCAATGGTGTAGACACAAAGTGCTGATACTGCAATGATGGGATAGAAACAGTAGATCACCTAATCTCTGGATGTAACATTTTAGCTCTTATAGAGTACAAATCAAGACATGACAGAGTTGGCCAATATCTACATTGGATAATGTGCTGGCATTATAAAATCAAAACTGCTGACAAATGGTACAAGCACTAACCTGAGGCTGTAACTGAGGGAGAAAATGTAATTATTCTTTGGGATTTCCCAGTATGTACAAAGAAGACCATCAAGGCAAATCAACCAGATATTGTTGTGAAAGACCAAAACAATAAAGTCTATTTATTGATTCAAATGAGAATACCCTGTGACCATAATATCTCCGAAAAAGAATTTGATAAGCTCAGAAAATATAAAGATTTGCTCATCAAAATTAAAAAAGATGTGACATCTCAAGATGATTACAGTACCAGTGGTTGTGGGGGCACTTGGAATGATCAAAAAAGGAACTGAATATTATTTAAGAATGATCTCTGGCTTACCATCCATGCAGGAAGTACAAAGGATTGTCTTAACTGGTGATTCACATGTACTGAAAACATTGTCAGTGAATTTTCTTTCCCCTTTTCCCCTTTATTTTCTTTGTTTACTTTTTCATTTTTTTATTTTTTCACTCTGTCTTTCTTCTTCTTTTTCTCTATCACATGACTTTGTAAATGGACAATTTGGTGTGTTTATTTTAGTGGCCTACCAATGTATACATAGGTGTCAAGGAGACACTTGGTATGAAATGGAAACAGAATTGAAAGAAGATGATAATGAAAATAATTAATAATAATAATAACAACAAGTGCACTCAGAGAGCACAAACCACCAACAAGGCAACACCAACATCCTCAACGCTTATCCAGAGATGATTTTTAAAATTAGAACGTCTGAAATAAATTTGACTGCTCTCAGGAACAAGAATACTAGAAATGAACCCAACCCCTCGCAAAGATTAAGTAAAAAAAATAGGAAAAATAATCCAGAATCCTTGTCCTGTACCGGATCGATCCCAAAATCTAATCAGTTCGTGCCAGTCATGAGACCAGACAGCCCTGAAAGTTTCATCCGAATCCATCCCACGGTTTTTGAGATTTCTTGTCCACAGACAAACACAGCTGAAAAACAATACCTCCACCTTCGCTAAGGCAGAGATGATGATGATGATGATGATGATGATGATGATGATGATGATGATGAGGAGGCATAACAAAAACACCAGGACTTACAAATATATATAACATACAGAAAATTGCACTACTGGGCACTGCACACATCCTATGCAAAACACTTTCAATACAGTAACCATAAGAGCATCACAGCAAACCACAGCACATACCCAAGGCACACAGAGCTGTGCTCGGTAGTGAAGTGAAAGCACGTTATAAAAATAAAACTACTGAATAATAATAATAATAATAAATGCATCATAAATAATGTTTCCAAAACACAAATGGCAAAGCTTTCCTCTGCCAATACTGCTAATATCTCATTGATAGATAAGATTGATTATTACTATCTTTTCAGCCTGTTAAGAGATGATAGCTGAGATCCAAAGTAGATAATGCCTGCTATCTGTTTCTGTTCCTGATAATTCTGAATTAAAAATCCTGCCAAGCTCAACTTAGACTTTTATTAATCCATTGTCAATAAAATATATAAGGGAGGTGGGGAACTTGTATTAACTATACTTCCTCCTTTCACAACTGGACTTAAGTCAGAATTGATTGAGCATTAGACTTATCATCAATATCATCAACAACATCATTGCCATTTTTATGCTCATTTCTCCATTCTTGGGTCAAGTGGAATTCATTGAGGTAGATTTTCTATGGCTGGATGTTCTTCTTGTCACCAATCTTCACTTGCTTCCAAGCAAAGTGATAGACCCTTAATCTATCAAACAATGAATGACCTGGACGTAGTTACACTGTGAAGTGGAATTAAACAACATCATTTGAATGAACATAATTTACATTATTTACATTAATTACATTTGATGGATATTTGTCCTCATCTTGTTTGTTGTTAACACGTTTCGGCTGATATACCCGCCAGCCTTTGTCAGGTGTCATGGGGAAATTTCGAAAAGGAGCCGTAAGTAGTAGCATTCTGCTTGGCTTGGGTGGACACTGTAAACTCTTGCAAAAATATCAGCCCACATTTCCTCTTGTGCCATTTATTGTTTCTCCAAGTGTAATACTTTGATGATTGTGGGTAAAGGAGTTTTCTTGCATATTCATCTACTTGACACAATTTAAAAGAGGCAGTAAGGGTAGTTTCTTTTGGAGAAAGTTCTTATTGCAAGGCTGTTTGTTTTGAAAAGATAACCCTATGAAATGATGGTTGGGTGCCTCTCATGAATGGGAAAATTGAAGATGCACCAAAAAACATCATTGGTACTGATGTGTCTTCTACTGTCATACTGTGCAACTTTGTCATTTTTATTTATCTGCTGACTGCCATTCTGCATAAGTGTGTATATTGCAGCATCTAAACCTTTGTTTAAACATTTGCAAACATATTTAAATAGAGTTGCAGAAGTTAACACTGACTCTGGCTACCTGTACTCATCTTTGCTTCTCTATAGAATACTGATCATCTGTATCTACTACGTTTCCCCTTGTAGAGAGTGAGAACATTGTTCTGGGAAGCTTTTTCGAAAATTGGGGATTAAATGAAAAAATGAGTTACGTGAATATCTTCACAAGAGAGATTGAAATAAATGGCGATTGTGGAACGCTGCATGCACACACATACATAGAGTATCAAACATCAGATGAAATAGACATGTATGTGTGTGTATGTGTGTGTGTGTGTGTGTGTGTGTGTGTGTGTGTGTGTGAGAGAGAGA
>NC_068984.1:27637344-27642644 GCF_001194135.2 Octopus bimaculoides
TGTGTGTGTGTGTGTGTGAGAGAGAGAGAGAGAGAGAGAGAGCCAGTGAAGGGGTGAGTTGTCATGTATACGTACATACATAAATAAATATGCATACATCGTTTTTGTATATATGTGTACATGTGTGAGAGAGATAGATAGATAGAGAGATAGATAGATAGAGAGAGAGATAGATAGATAGAGAGAGAGAGTGCCACTTAAATATCACTCTCTCTATCTCTGTCTCACACACACATGCAAAAAAGATGCATACATATGTATTTATGTATGTATGCATACATGACAACACATCCTTCATTCTCTCTCTCTCTTTCACACACACACATACATACATGTATACAAACGTACATACAAAAATATGTGTGTGTACGTGCGTGTGTGTGACTACAGCACACAAAAAGTAAATGAATAAAAACTTTTTACAAAAATTAATGAAGTCTGTGGGTTCAAGCGAGATTTGTGAACTTCGTAAATATTTCTTTCATTAATTTATCGCGGTTGTTTGCAAATAGTGAATTAAAACTTGAAATGAAAACATTAAAATAGAGAGTGAGAGATTTTGCAAAAGAAAACGGAAAACTTCACCGGTGCTACATCAATACTGGAAGTTGACATATTGACATTGAGAAACCTTTCTAAAGAAGTGAATCATATTTATAAAGCAATATTATTTATTTTTGATAAAAAAAAAGTAAACTAAAGAGCCTATTATGTATCCGAGGTCAAATTATTCATGCATCCCGTATATGGAAGGGATTCGTGCAACTGTTTTCATGTGGAAAGTGGATACACACACACACACAGGTGTATTTTATACAAGATATATTTATATATAATCAAAATAAGTAACAGAATATCAAGTAGTGATGCAATATGACCATTTCAAGTGGCTCCATTTAATAGAACAATGCAACCATTACATCAATTTAAATGCAATACTATCTTCAGCTGCACAAATAAATAAATAGAATTTTAACCAGTAGGACACTTTTATATAATTTTTCTCAAATATTATTCACCTTACTTTGAGCTGACTGGTGCTTCAACTTAAGTACCTGGTGCTTGAACTTAAGTACCTAATTCAACTGAATCTCAATGTGTGTGTGTGTGTGTATATATATATAGAGAGAGGTACATACATATATACATAATCTATACTTATGACAGTTCACTACTGTTATAATAAGACCTGTTTAATTTACAAACGCTTGTTACCTTGGATTTTTACGTTAAACTCCTTTATACACGTAGAGAAGGCCATGAGAAATATTGATTTCAAATATTGGCCCAAGGCCAACAATTTTTTGGGAGGGGTAAGTCAATTACATCGACCTCAGTGCTCAACTGGTACTTATTTTATCGACCCTGAAAAGATGAAAAGCAAAAATCAACCTTGGTGGAATTTGAACTCAGAACATAAAGACAGATGAAATGCTGCTAAGCATTTTGCCTGGCTTGCTAATGATTCAGCCAGGTCACTGCTTTAAAGGTCGTGAGAAAATATTAATTCAGCATATTCTCTGCAAATATCCAGGATCAATATGAGACAAATCTTGCAGTGATATTGTCAGGAGTGAGAAACAACACATTGTAATGAAAACAAATGAGAAACAAGATGATAATTAAATGTTAACCTAGTGCTAAGTGATATTCTAGTTAAAACAGCTTTTTAATTATCTTTACTGGGACATGACATGTGCCATTGATGATGACACAGTTCACTTGTCCGTAAGAATGTTAACATTTATGACACTGAAATTTCTGATTGCATTAATCATTAGAATCCCAATAAAAACAAATACAAAAGCCACGACTATATGAACAATACAACCAACAACTGATATTTTTTTTGTATTAGAAAACAAAATATAAAGAATATAATACAAAGAACACTATCTCTTCTAATATCATTTATTATTTATATTGTAATTATATGGTAACAGTTGCAGAAATTAACTTCTAATCAATCTATAAAAACAAAAGCAATGACACACATAGATCAATGTATGCAATACAGATTACAATATTCATATGGATAACAGAATAGAATGTTATAAATACTAATGAAACATGTAGTATCAATGATCTAATAAGTAAAATTGAATGAGGCTCGGAGATAATTATTAATGATATGGTAATTTATATGATACTACAGTCTTTAAGATCAAAACTTAGGAAGCTAGGACACACAGATTCAGATAAGGCAGGATGATAATGGTTGGAAATATGTTGGGTGTATTTCTTAGTCCATTAAACTAATACCAGGCTTTAACCAGTGTTTTTTCTTCCTCATCCCTCTCATCTAGATGTATGCATATTCATTCTTTGACAAAGTTTGACATCAGAAGAGCTGCGCTCATCTCATGGCATTTAGGAATATTGTCAAGTGTTTATTTCGTTTTCTTTTCTTTCTTGTATTAATTATTACTTGTTTCCTTGGTTTCTAGTTTCTTTCTTTAACATGTTAACCACCCCCTGTTACCACCAGCAATTCATTGCAAATTTCACTCAACTGTATCTGTGACATGGTTTCAGGGATATTTAAATAACATGAGTGCTGAATATTAAAGTTTAATTATGAAATATTGTGAAAATGCAAAAAAATTACATCCCTTTGTAATTAAACCGAATGCAGTGTGACTGCACAAAATATGTGGCATCACCAGTAAGTTCCAGTAACAGGCCATGGCAATTAACATGTTAAAGTCACAACCTTTAATTCTCTCATAGAATTTTAGTATTTCTCTTGACTACACCACATTTCTGTTGTTTGGTCCAACTTAACCCTAATCAAGACTTATTATGAAAAGCATTCTGGTTGTAAACATTCCATCTTTTTTTTTTTTTCATATCACAGTCTACATTGTTCAATGTAACCTTTTAAGATGGTAGGATGTAATTTAAATGGGATATGACTACTCTTTTCTATCAAGTCAAATTATTGCATAGAAGATTCCTTATTGTCATAAAGCAATATTTTGAGAACCATCATCAACATCATTGTTTCTATGCCCTCTTTTCCATGCTGGCTTGAATAGAATAGAACACCACACTACAAAATTCCCTTCTTACACATACTGAATTTCACTATACTTATTCTATCATTTTCTTTTACTGAACTACCAAGTTATGAAGATGTAAACAAACTAAGACCAGTTGTCAAGCAATGGTGGAGGGACAAACACAAATACACAAACACATATATATATCAGATTGGTGCAAAAATAATGGCCAATTTTGAGGTCTCTATAAAAAATGAAAAAGCCCATAATTAAGACAATATTTATTCATTAAGATAATTTCCATTGCTTTCTAGAATTTCATTCCATTTGTCAACAAGCTTATAAATTCCATGCTTGTAGAACTGTTTAGGTTTTGACGTGAAATATGAATCTAACACATTTTCAACCACTTCTCTTGATGCCAATGTAAGGCCATTCAAATGGTTCTGTAGTCCCCAAAACAAGTGATAATCAGAAGGAGCAAGGTCTGGAGAATATGAAGCAATATTTCCCGAACAAGCTCTTCCAAGAAATCTTTGGTCAGTTGAGCTGTGTGAGGACGAGCATTATCATGGTGGAAGACGACACCCTTTCTGTTGACTAAACAGAGTCACTTTCTGTTCAAAGCACCTTTCAAATGATGAAGTTGATCACAGTAGAGATTAGCAATAATTGCTTGATTGTTGTCTAACAGTTCATAATGGACAATTCCTTCGATATCCTACCATACACTCAACATGATCTTCCTCGGATGAAGTCCTCTTCTTAGTTGTTGAACAAGTCTTCCTCCTCGATTGATCTATGATTGATGATGCTTAACATTACAGCAAGGATCCACTTCTCATCACCTGCAATAAGCCTAAAAATGGTTCCTTAATGTGTCTTGAAACAATGACTGACAACAAACAACATGCTGTTGCAGATTCTCTGGTAACAGTTCATGCAAGACCCCTTTTCCAACCACTGAAACCTTTTCAGTCCTTTTCACTTGGCATAGAACAGTTGTATGGGCTATGTTAAACTATTCTGCAAGTTCTCTACAATTAATAGTTGGATTTTCTGTGACAACAGCTTCCAACGCTTTGAATGATCTTCTTTTTGAATGTTTTGAATGATCTTTTTGGTCCATCTTTCAACTTCAAATCCCCACTTCTGAAGCAAGAAAGCCATCTCTTGCAACTTCTTTCACTCACTACATCATCCCCATAAACTCTCTGAAGAGAGTTTACTGCTATGCTTGCACTGACACCATTATGAAATGCATTGAGTAAGACATGTATACATATGCATATATATATATGTTTATATAAGATGGGCTTCCACACAGGTTCCATCTACCATATTCACTCACAAGGAATTTATCAACCGAAGGATATAGCCAAAGACACTTGCCCATGATGCCATGCACTTGAAACCATGTGGTTGAAAAGCAAGTTTCTTAAACACACTACTATATCTGCATATTTTGTTTCAATAAATTTTAGTAAATCATTTTATTAAAACTACTTTTTGTCTGCAAAAAAAAATAATGAAAATAAGCTGTAGTTTGTGAAAATTTATTTAACGCTTTCATACCAAGCTGCTTGTGAATGACACTGATTCTAAAATACAAACTTCCTGTTTCATAGAGACCAAGACTAAAACCTTCCAACAAAATTTCATGTTAATTTATATTTCCACCACCATTTTAATAATGATGAGTTATTTTACTAATTTCTTCATTATTTTCATAATCAATTAAAAGAAATGTAGTATATTTCAACTGAAATGTAGTAATATAAAATTTAACATATATTTCTTTACTTATTAAACTTTTCTCCCTCACAGTATTAGATATATTCCATTACATAAATTATATCCATTAATTTTTACTGTTGTTGATTCCTATTATTTACTCAGACTCTGTTGTTTTACTCTATTACTTTATATTTAACCAAACTGCAAAACTGAGACTGAGTTCACATATCACTGCTAAGTAGGTAGTATTTTAGAAAATATTCCTCTAAAATTCCATTAAAATGTCTAAGCCATGTGAATAAATGTTTAAATGTGTTGAACCAGCAACTATGGGAAAATAGGTGCAGAATGGGTCGCTTACTAACAAGATGATTTTAGGTTCAGTTCTAATATACAGCACTTCAAGTGTCTTCTACTGTAAGTTGGATAGGACAAAGCCTTGTGAATGGATATGATAGAGAGAAACTGAAAGTGGCCTGTCATATCTGTTTTGATATCTATCTATCTATCTATCTATCTATCTATCTATCTATCTATCTATCTATCTATCTATCTATCTAT
>NC_068984.1:27642674-27647290 GCF_001194135.2 Octopus bimaculoides
TGTGTGTGTGTGTGTGTGTGTGTGTGTGTGTGTGTGCATGTGCATATATGTTTATCTCCAAAAAATGTTCAAAAATTGCCCAATCATCTTATTCCAACCCAAGATGATTTAAATTATTTGGGAGGATATTAGTTTAAATTAGTCGTAGAGCAACAAAAAAAAAACAAACAAAAAAACATGCTACTGTAATATTTCATTTTATTCCATTAGATTTGTAGTTCAAATTTTGCAAGGTTTGAATTTGTTTTTCATCCTCCAAAGGGTCAATCTCTTTACTTATATACATTCTCCTATAAATTTTGATTTCATACTTGGTCAAAAGAAATCCATATTACCAAACAACTGCTAAATACTTTGCATCAGATTGATATGTCAATATTCGAATTCTGTTCTAGTCATTGTTTATTTATTAAACTGTGTATATTCTACACACTTTGTTTTTTCTCCAATGGTGGTGGGTTTAGATTATGAAAGCTTGGAATTTGAAAGATATACTTAAGGGACAAAAATCAATATAGACTGACATTTTTTATGGTCTTATTTTACAATATTGCCACCATTTCTGTTTGTAAGGTTTTTATGACTAAGAGGGTCACCTTGACTGTTATAAGCTCCATTCATTTCAGGAACAAAATGGCTCTTCTTTCTGACAACCAATAGAACTAAGTATTCATCATAAATAAATCCTGAAATGCAAGCCTATAAATGATAAATTAGACAATTCGCTTTATTCGTTTGGGAAGGAGAATCGTGTTTAAAGGCTTTGTAACATTTTATTTTAGTCTCGATGGGAAAAATGTACACTAAAAAATATGGAAAATATATAAATTTTTTTTATATAATATTATATTATATAAAATAATTATACATCATATCATCAATATTTTTATAAGTGGTTATAATCATATAATAGTCGAAACAGTAAAAATAGTTTATTGTAGTTGTAATAGTTGCATCCAGTGAAAAAAAAGGAAAATTGCAGCTGCTTCCAAAAGTTCAAGTGTTTCATAAGCACCACTGATTCATTCTGGATTCATGACATTAGACAAATGAAAGCTGAATCTCTTCATGGATATTCTTTCATACTATCTCACCATTCAATTACATTAAGGGTATATAACATTCTGTGAATATCTTAAAACTACAAGTGGTATACATGAGCAAAAGTCAGTAAATAAAGTTCACAAAACTGAACAAACTTATATGACTTGCAGGAGACAAGAATTCTAATGAAATCATTTCTGAGAGTGCTGATGCATTATCAGAAATTTCATTTATTTTACTTTCCTTTAAAAAAAGTTCCTTCCCAAAACATCAGAATTCACATCTTCAGTAGAACATTTATTCATATCTGTTTCCATGCAACAAACATACATAGTATTAAAAGCTAATATCTAGAGAGAGGTACAACAAAATTGCTTATAGTGAACTTGAGCCTTTGTTAATAAATACCATCCTTTGCATAATTTATAGAAGGCAATCCTTAATATAAACTAATTTGATAATGCTGTATGCCAGCACAACTCGATTTCTGCTGAGTAGAACTTTTGGACTTATTTTAATATTTGTCTACACTGGGAAATATCCATAACATTCACACTAAAAATATAAAACACTCCAAATTATGATGGCAATGCTTCAGGACCAGTCTTAAATGTGTGAATTCAACAGATGAGACTTGATTATTTATATAAATAAAATATAGTCACAAATTGACTGCAGGGTCTTAAAAGACAGGAAAAAAAAAAGGAGAGAGAAAGATAAAGCAGAAATATAGTGTGCATTATTTTCTTATCTTTCTTTTACAAAGATAATGAAATAATTGCAGATATGAGTACAGAACAATTATTGAAGTTGTTTACTTTAGTATGATGCAGATTATGAGATAAGACTTCAGTTTCTGAAAGTAAACTCTGTTATGTTTAGTGAAATTGAGCTTGAATTGCTAAATTTAACACACACACATATGTGTGTGTGTGTGTGTGTGTGTGTATACATATACATATACATATATATATATATATATATATATATATATATATATATATATATATATATATATATATATATATAGAGAGAGAGAGAGAGAGAGGTAGATAGATAGAGATAGATATACGTACATACACACACACACACACATATATATGCAAATATATGTGTATATCTATCTATCTATACATATAGATACCTATATATATTTACACACACACCTGCTGCTATGTTCTTGTTGCTTGTATTTGTAATTGTGTCCATGTTCTCCATTTTTTGTCTTTGTTGTCACACACATTCGCGAGCTTTCTTACAAAAAATCTAATATATACAAACATATATACAAACATGCATATATATATAGAATACACACACACACTAGATAGATAGATAGATAGATATACATACAAATGAATAATAAAAGACGATGGTTAACTATGAGCTGACAATTATCCATAGTCTGTTATTATTCATTTGATTATAATACACCAAGGGGATTTATGACTTGTCGGACACCTTAGAGTATACCCACAATGTACAATTCAATGTAACATGTGCTTTAGACCAGCCCCTAGGCACTAAATACTCATAGGGATGGTTTTCTCTGTGTACACAATCAGAATATCTTATTTGATACTTACCAGCCTTAGGCCAGAACCACAGGTTTATCCCACCCTAACTGGTGCGTATCTTTACAAGTACCTGATTCTATCTGAATCCTTATTTTACCATATATATATATATCTGTGTGTGTGTGTGTGTGTGTGTGTGTGTGTTGATGCAAACAGTGAAAATAGAACTCAAAATAAAATATGAGTATATGTGTATTTTTATCAATATTTTGCAGAAGTAACAGAGTGACTGAAGTTCCGAAAGCTTAGTGCTTTGGCCAACACATGAAACTCTTGGAACTTGAGTCATTCTGTTACTTATGCTAAATATTAATGAAAAAATACACATATACAAAATATATATATTTTTTTTTAGGGGTTCAGTCCAACTGAATGATATCTTAGGCAAGTATCTTCTATAATCTTGAGAGTGGATTTACTCAACTGAAACTGAAAGAAGGCCACGTTTGTATTGTCTATCTGTCCAGTTTCTTGGCCCTCTCTTTCTTTAACTCCCACTTTTCCTCCTCGTTTATCTCCCCTGCACCTTTCCCTTTGTCTCTGATTTTTTTTCATCCTTCAATCCTGCTGCCCCTGTGTGTGTTTGTCAATATAGAATATATATATATATATATATATAAGTTCAGTTCCACTAACTGATGCCATGGTACCATGGTATATCTCTCTCTCTATGTATGTGTGTGTGTGTGTGTGCATATGCCTACATGTATGAATGTATGTCTCTTCTATTTTTTAATTATTATGAAACTTCCACTGAGGAGGGAGTCAGTTTCCAACAAAGGCTCCATCTTTGGGATATAGTTAACACAGACAAATTCACATTTGGAACTTGAGAAAAGTCTTGGATATTTTTACTGTTCCACTCACAGATTGCACTTGTAATGTATGAATTAGCCAATCAATTTCTCTTTCTGAAAATAGCAGTTTATCCAGATTCTCCTTTAAGCATTTACTAACAAAACCTAGTGCTCCAATTATTGTTGGTATGAATATGAATTCATAGTCTGGATATAGAAGTTTGAAGTTTCGAAGCAGTTATCCATAGATATCCTCTTTTCCTTTGATTTTCAAAGAGATATTTATATCTGCAGAGCAGCTGACCTCTATGACGGTACATACCTTTGCCCTTCTGTCCCAAACAATATCTGGCCTGTTCTGTTTACATCTGACAGAAGTTTTGATGGGAATATTCAACCAGTATTCCTTGGGTTCGTGTTTATGAATGTATTCCATAACAGAGGGGTTTTCTAAGTTTATTTCAGAACGGTCTTTTTTGTGGATGGTATTGTAAATTGTTTTAGTGACAACATCTTGCTGCATAGGGAGGTAGTACTGTGACGACATTTTAGAACAGCTGCTAATCACATGTGTGATGTCTTCCACAGAAACATGACATAGCCTACACATGTGATTGCACTTTGGGATTACAAGAGCATCACTGTCTTGTTCACCAGGTACTTTGTGGCTATCTCCAGTTCCTGGATTGCAAATGCATTACCTTCAAAGTGTGATGTGATGTAGTCATCTTGTGTCCAAGAGAGGCTGTGCTTCATGTCAATTCTACTGTCTTCTTCACACTTCCGGACAACATACCCATGCATAGTCTTTTTTATTTGTGTATGCTGAGTGCTTTCTGTCCAGATCTTCTCTGAGGTAAGAGAGCTCAGGTGTTTTGGGGCTGTATAGGAGATCATTAGAAAGAGAGCGCTTCTTGAGGAGCTCACTGCCAACTCAGACAATGGTGCTCACTTCACTTTCTAGCACCGCATTTATATATTTATTTTTGCTGCTGTTGTTCAGCTGGTGCTGCCTGAGTGATACCATATGGCATTCGAAGGCTGCTTGCACTGATCTCAGGTCTTTACCACCTTCATTTATTCTTCGGTAGAGCCTGTCAACATCACTATGTATGTATGTATGTATGTATGTATGTATGTATGTATGTATGTGTGTTTGTATGTATGTATGCATGCATGCATGTATGTATGCATGTAT
>NC_068984.1:27647300-27650544 GCF_001194135.2 Octopus bimaculoides
ATGCATGCATGTATGTATGCATGTATGTATGTATGTATGTATGTATGCATGCATGTATGTATGTATGCATGCATGTATGTATGTATGTATGTATGCAGGTATATAAAGAAAAAGGTGACCAAAAACTTTTGTTTTTGCCAATGATTAAACTTGCCAGTCTGCAGCCACCAGGAAAACTTTGAAATCATTATCAATATTTCCCTTGCAAATCTAATAAATTTAATACTCTACTTAAATTATTCACTGCTTTTCAGCTAGTGTTTATTTTTTATACAGTTTTACTAAAAACATAAGCCTTTATATATGTGTGTGTGTGTGTGTGTGTGTGTGTGAATGTGAGAGTGTGTGTGCTTGTGTATGTGTACAGTATCAAGGTACAATGTGAGGAACTTAGATAGCCATGTACTTCACTGGATTTGCCATCATGTAACATTGCACTTTATAAACAAGATCACTGTGTGTATATGCGTATGTATGTGTGTCCATATGTATGCTAATAAATTTGAATTCATATGCATATATATATATATATATATATATATACAATAATGAAATACTAAAGTAGTAAAGTATTTCTGAGTGGATGTACACATCGTTCATCAAGAGACACATACATGTGAACACCATCAAAAACATATTCTTCTTGGTCTGTGATGTGCTCTTATTTGCAATTTATGTCTCCAGCCATTTGATGAGCACACTTGTATGTAAAATGCATACCAGATTATTTTTCACTTTTTCTTTTTCTATAAGTATATCCATTTTTAATGTTGACTTGGCAGATTTTAGACTCTCTGCATAGACATTACTGTGTGCAATGACATTTTTACAAATATCAACTTGCACATGGTATTAAGCAGAGAACAATATAAGTTAAAGAGCATCTAATATGTGCCTCATTTTCACCGTTAAAGACTCGAGGGAATGTCATAAACATATACTTACGCCTCATTTGTATCGATTGCATGAAATATTTAGTGGGGATTATCAAAGATTTACTAAGTAATATCATTTGGCAAAATAGTTTTCAGCTAATTTTACTTACTTTATAGTAAAGTTTGTTGTTACATATTTTATTTTATTCTGTTAAAATGTTCAAAACTATCTGATTCACCAGTGAAAACTATAAAACTAAAAAATAGGAATAAACTGTAGAATATACTCACTTTTTATCTGAATAAAAATTACCACTATACATATCACGAGGAAAACTAATACAACCTCATATTATTGATTTTTCATAATTTTCTCTCTTGGATTTTACATTCATACAGCTGATTATGACTAGGATGAGAGAAAGCCAATGACAGAGCCTTTATGCAGTTACTTGACTTGCTACAAGTTGCAGCTAAATTGTTTCTCACAGATCACACTCTGCCATCTTAGAAGAAAACACATTGGGTAATGTGGTTGGAAATTCCGTAAGCATAAGAAAAGATACAGGATAGTCATGTTTGGAATGTCTGTGATCATATATCCTGATGGATCAAGCCTGGCCAAGCAATAATCAACTACAACTAGTATGATTAAATATAGAAACAAGTGGTTTCGTTACTAAACTTGCTAATATAGCATTTGAATCTTACTCTCAATAAATTTCCAGGGAATACAAAATAAGGTACTACATTTTAGGTTCAATATAAGACTAATAAACATGAGCTGATCATAGTAAGACTATCAATTGATTAAATTATAAAATTCAAACCATATGAACATTCCATATATTTAACATCTGTCCACTCTGTTAAAATAACAAAGCAAACTTATGTCAACTATGATATTGGAACTGCATTTCAGGTATCATAAATAAATACCAGTTAGGAAATGTTACTTTGCACAACATTTATTGGATATGATATTGATGTAAAACTTGAGACAGCTATTATTAAAAATAAATGAAAAAATATAATATGTAAATGTGTAAACGTGTGTATGTGTGTGTGTGTGCGTGTGTGTATATCTGCTCAGGGTGATTCATATATGCATGTGTATATATATATATATAGCATATATATACATATATATTCAAGTTCCTGTATGTGCAGTTAGATGTATGTCTGGCAAAACATGTTTAGGGAATAAATGGTAAAAACTGCATATGTATATGTATGGTGTGCTTGTGTGTGTGTGTGTGTGCATGTGTGTATATGTGTGTGTGTGTGTGCATACATGCACATATAAATATATACTGTTTTCTCCCCTATCCTCTCTAATTTCCTTTCTTCTCCCTTTCACCATTTTCTATCTGTCTCTCTCTCTCTCCGCCTCTTTCACTTTTTCTCTCTCTTGTCGCTCACACATGACCGTCAGCCATCTTTCTTTTCCTCACGAGACCATCTTTTTCTCATGTGACCATCTTTTTCTCTCTCTTCTATCTATTCTCTTTTTAAAGAAAATATTTCTCTCAACATTCACTCTTTTTTCCTCGTTCATGTCTAACAATCCTCCATGTTTATTTTCGTTCGGTTTCCATGTATATCAACACTGTCCTGTTTTTGTTCCTAACTTTGACCCTCCATAAATCCCAAATTTTATTTTGGTATTGATGGGAGCAGCTATCTTTGAAGACTCATATTGTCATTGATTGCTTGAAATGGCAAGTAGATAGACAGCCGACAACTGGTGTCATGCAAATGGTACCCATACTGGTGGCATGTAAAAGCACCCATTACACTCTAGAGGTGGTTGGCGTTAGGAAGAGCATCCAGCCTTAGAAAACCATGCCAAATCAGACTGGAACCTGGCACATCCTTCCAGTCAAACTGTCCAACCCATGCCAGCATGCACAATAGACGTTAAATGAAGATATTGATGATAATGATGATGGTGTTGATGTTGATGATGATGATCATAATCATCATCATCACACACAGACAGAGGCATGCAAAAACACACTGTAAATGTATGTACTTACAAATCAAGTAAAATATATTCAATACATTTAATGTAAAGTTTGCATATTTTGTTTGAAGCTGGATCTTCTCGAATTATTACACTGAATTTCACCATGTTGCTGTTTATTGAATATATACACATATAAATATGTGTGTGTTTGTACTGAAGCCAACCTTTCATGTTGCTCATGTTAACTTAAATTTACATAATGCTCTACTTTTGGTATAGAATTTTCTTTTTCCTTGGTGATTACACTACTCCCCAGTTTAAACACATGCACACACACACACACACACACACACACAAACACACACACACGCACACACACACACTCATTTATGTATTTGCA